>NC_054056.1:86406516-86562545 GCF_017639655.2 Falco naumanni
GTTCCTGGTACGGGTGAAGCTAGAATTCTTTACTGATTTCTGTAGCATCATAGAAAGATGATAGGTAAATAATTCACTTACCAGGACACTTTCATGCAAGTTTATGGTTTCCCACAGCTAAAAAAAAATATTTTGAAAAAAACAACAACAAACGAACACAAAACAACCCCAAAATATATTCAGAGAGAAAGAGGCTAAAGAAAGTGCATGGAGTCATTGTTATTGGCAAACTCTGAGACAACAGTAGATGGTGCCTATAAAAAACCAACCAACCAACTAGACAAACAAACAAACAACTTTATGTCTGGTGTTCCACTCACAGAGTTTGTAAGTCTAGGAAAAGAAGTAGAGAATATAAGCGAACAAGAAATGGTGGATACTTTAGAAGAACCTGTACTTCTTTTTGTTGGCTAAGAAAAGTGAAGTGTTATGACTGAGCTGAAAGCAGGTTTATATGTAAAAAAGTTAGGACCTGAGGAGATCTGTAAAGAGAACTCTGATGCAAAAACAAATGAGCTGAAGAAGATGCTGACCATGGGAAGAACCTAAGCACATAGAAAGTGAATAGATGAAAACTAAGCAAGTCAACAGAGAAATTACCATGGACAAGAACAGAAGACTTTGAAGTATTTATGTTAAGGCTGTCAGAGTGCTAGTTGCTTTTTGGTACTGTTTTTAAATTTAGTATAAGACCTTTTCCATATTAAATAGTAAATATTTAAGTAATGGAATCACTGCATCTTGTGCAGATCCAAAATGTTAAAATAACATGACTGACAAAGGCAGATGGAGTCAAAATTAACAAGTGGAAAACTTCACCTCTGGTAATAGTAGAAAAAAACCCCAACCATAAAATGGTAAAAAAACCATAAAATCACAAAGACTGTAGAATTTACCTGCAATAGGTTAGAAAGCAGTGAAGAAAATACAGCAGACTACTGCTAAAACTGTTCTGGATGTTTCATTTTCAGGTCTCCAAGTGGATACACATTAATGATCTCTCAATAATAGTAAGCACTGTATATCTCAGTTCCTTTTAACACTGCAGTGGTTAGTTATTTGAAATTAGAATCACTGTACTTTCCAAACACACCCTGGCAGTCTTAGGTTGTAGGAAATGAGATTGCTGAAATAAGGATTGCAATCTGAACATTTATTCAGACAGTTTAAGACAAGAACAAAATTTCCAACCTAAAAGTTTAAAAGACTGATAAATACCTACTAGGAGGAAATAGAGAAAGAATCCTTACCAAAAGCAATTCTTAATCCTACATTGCTTTCCCTGGCAATACATATTCCAGATTATACATGGTAGCTATTGAACTAACGCAGTTCTTTCAGAATACAGCTTCCTTGGTTACAGATCAGTCAAGACTCTTTTCCTTACTTCACAAAGTTCCTGAAGAGAGCTTCAGCTGTATTGTCACCTGAAGAAATACACTTCTTCTGCATTCTTACTATTGACAATTATGGAAGCAAAATGAGAACAGAGAGACTCAAAAAATCACTGCCATGTCTGGTTTAGAGTGCCAGTTCTGCACAGGTTGAAACCTGAGCATGGCTAAAACTACCCATGTGTGACAAATCTGTCTAGTGGGGGGCTAAGTGACATTTCCTTTGTCTCCAAAGCAGAGATTCTTTTCAAATTAATCAGATAAATGTGCTACACTCTGAATTAGCTCGATATACCACCAAGCCCATTCCACGTCCAACATTTTCTCGGTGAGAAAGCACCCAGTGATGCCCCAAGGAACAATAACGTGCTCAGAGTGCAGCTGAGGCACACAGGTTGTATACAACAGATGGTAACAAGCATGTGTTTCAGGCGGAGCTGCGTGACATTTACTCTAGAAGTGTTACTTTTTCTCAGTATGTTTTCTGGGTGTTCTCACTGCACTGTCAGTCCTCATTCAAAAGCAGGGGAGTGTTTGTTCAGACAAGGAGGCCTGGGAAGGAATCTTTTTCGGCAGTAGCCGTTTGTTCATCTTCCAGTCTGGCATTAACACACCGCAAAGTACTCTTCCTGAATCATGGTTTGGAAAATATGACTTCTTATTTCTCACTAATGGGACATCAGTTGAAAATAAAAAAGCTGTTTAAAAAGTTGCAGGGAAAGTAGTCTAGCAAGTTCTGTGCATGGAATTGCTTTGTTACTTGCCCGTTAGGAACACTTCTAAATGAGCTGTCTTAGCTCAAGCCTCTATGGAAAGGCTTCCCATGGCACAGAATAAGAAAACCATTACTTTCTGCAATCATCACTGCATTTGTGAGACTTATCAGGTGACAAAGGCAAAGGACATTCAACATCCCAGCCAACTCTGTGCTGCTTGTGAGCACCAGATGCCTCTGCAGTGCCAGGTACAAATGAGCTATTTAGCAATCTTGTCATACCTGCACTTACAGCACTCAGTTTACAGCAGATATGCTAGTGTGAACATAGCCTCTCCTGCTTTATGTTGACGCACAGTCTGCTTTCTATACATATTCAGGGATTTTAGATTTGATTTTTTGCAGATTTCAAGGGTGGAAACTGTGATGAGTGTCAGGAAAACTTAAGAACAATTGTAGTGAGCAGAGTGTGGGCACATTGGTGCTTGACCTTCTGGGAAGTCATCTGTAGAGTATTTTCTTTGTTGCATTCATGTTTCTTGCCAACATTTCACAAAAACATTGCTGTCTGAAGCAGCTCCCTAGTGTGGAGATACATCAAGCTCCATTAAAAAGGAAGCCAGCTGTACTGTTTATAGGTGTATTAGATTTTTTGGATTATGAATAAAGTTTTGTGCAGTAGATGGGAGAACTTGGTCTTTCATAACGTGGATATTCCTGAGAGCTGTCATTGTCAGGGACTTTAAAGTAAGGGTTTTGCAATTTGTAGAGCTTTTTTCTTCAAGCTTCAGATCTTTCATTCACGTTATTTCACACTCCTTAGGTTTCACTAGTAAGGGAAAAAATACTCCTCCTCTAGAGAATTGGAAACAGCAGAGAAGAAACTTAAAATCCAGTGGCAAAACAAAACAACAATAAAAAAGAAAACCCTTTCTGGCATTTAGATACCTTGCAAGCAAGGGGATGGTCACTGCACACTGATCAACAAGCTGTGAGCACAGACATAAGCTTATTCCTCTAACCTTGTGCCATTCAAGAATATAGAGCACAATGCAGACTCTTCTCCCCATGCTCTCCCTAACCTTTGATCTGTGCCACAACCAGGAGTGGCCTGAGTGGGACAGAAGTACCTGGGGCACAGGAGGTGGCACACATCCAGCCCCATCTCTGCAGGCTTTGCAGGCTGCTGTTCTTTTACTTTACCAGGCAAGGAAGAAACAGCACCTCACCAAGGTCTCTGCAATTTTTTCCTCAGAAGAGTTTCAGCTTTCAGACAAAACCTTCAGTCGAAACAGTCTATAGGTACCCAGAAGTTTTATATATCTTCAAGGACTAGCTTCTTTCTCCAGTGAAAACTTTCCTTCCTTACTAAGCTTATTCAGGATTAAACAAAACACTGTCCCCAATGACTCTGATAAGCAATCAATCAGAACTGGCAAAGTCTACAAATACCTCATTACAGTCTAGTACGGACTTTTTTATTCTTTTCATTTTTCTTCCTTTGAGAAGCAGGTAATTGTCACTAGGGCTTGGGCTGAGAAAAAGGTTTCTTTTATCCTTCCTGTGAGTGTAGAAAAATGGTAGGAAAGTTAGGTTTTCAGTACTATAAAGCTGATATTGTGAATTAACTTTTTGCAGAACCAAGGTGGGAGCAATTGAAGCTACAGTTAAAGTGCTGGGGACCATGTCCACTGGAGAATTTTTTTCTGTATGAGCCCTCTAAGCTGAGGACAGTCCCTGATTCCCATTAGTTGGCTTTTTGTGTTCCTGTCTCATCCAGAGGTTTGTTGTGTTTTTTTTAATGATTAATGGAACTGTAGCAAGAATGTTCTGTGCTTAGATAGTTCTTATGCTAACTCAATTTAGTCAGTATTTTCTGTTTTTTCTAGTTCTAAACAAAAATTAGAGCCTCTGAAGTCCTGATGACTATATTAGTATGTCAAATAGGAAAATACCCTCTTTGTCTTTTCCCACACACTTTTTTTTTTAATCTCAGGTTGTTTAACCTTGCTTAAATCATGACAGCAATTGAGGTTAATTTAAATGAACTGCATACTCCTATAAATTAGTAAATAAGACAGTCAATTAACCAAATTAAATCTTATTGGAAATTGGCTGCTGCCATCTGGAAATTTTTTATTAGACTTTAAATTTGGCATGACCTTTAGAGTGGAGCTAGCAGGATTTTTTATTTCTCTAAAAAATGCTTGACTAGAAGAATGCAGTATTTGTAAAGCATTTTTAATATTTATGCGCTTGCTGGATAACTATAGTGGGATATAATATATTCCTGTCAGTAAAGAAGCAGTTGAATAGGTATGGAGTTTCTTACTGTAAAATCTGAATTACGTGTCTATGTGCGGGAATCTCGTACTCTGTGCTTGTTTTTTTCTCTATTATACAGTCTTCTAACACACTATGGAATCTAGCATAGCAGGATTGGCCTTTATCTGTCAGCCTCTAAGCTTCTTAACTTCTTTTTAAATTGCCGTGTTTGTTTTACCTTTAAAACTTCCTGGGATATCAGAGGCATGCTTGGTATTGAGTAGTGATGTTTTAAGGTATTATTTCAGTGGTATCTCTATGGACAGCTTGAAAGTGTGCTATGTGGACACTGTGTTGCATATATGGGCATGCTTTTCCTCACCTTGGGAAAACAGTATGGTGATAAGATTCTGAGGGGTAGCCTGTTTGGTGCTAGCTTGGGACTCACTGCACCAGGCTTTGTTGCATGGTATAATTTTGGGGCAGATAAAGTGCTCGTGTTACTGCATGAAGCTGGCCTTTACCATTATCTGGTAGGAGCTATTGTAGCTTGCTGACCTCATTCAGCATGTTCAATCTGCAGCTTGTACAGGTTTGTAGACAGCAATTTTTTTTGAGGTTAAGCCTTCTCTTTCTGGTAGCCCTCAGAAACTTTAGCAGCAAGTGATAGACTGCACACGTAGGTTGCCCAGAAATGTTGTGGGGTCTCTGTTCTTGGAGACAGCCAAAAGCCATCTGGACATGGTCCTGGGAAACAGAATCTAGTTGACCCTGAGTGAGCAGAAGGCAGGGGGACAAGATGATTGTAAGAGGTCACTTCCAACCTCAGACATTATGTGATTCCGTGACTGAATAACCCATGCTCATGGCAGCTGCATCTCCTTATTAGTTGTCTCCAAGTGCCTTCTCTATCGTAAAGTAGGATCACATTCTTCAACATGATCAGGTAAGAGACTCTTGCAAAAAAGTGAGTATAAAAAATAGTTGCCAGACTCCTGAGTTACTGACCTAAGCCCTGGCCTTTTGCCTGGCTCTGAGAAACCCCTGGGATAAAATGATTTGCCTCAAGTCATTAACTGCTTTTGCCTTTGTCAAGAAATGTACTACATGATGCATGACTAATACACAGTAAAGCTGTCAGTGAACTACACCCATATGCATGAACAGATGGGCTGTGGTGCCCAGATGCCACAGAACTGGTCATGAGGCTGGGAACTTCCCTTAACTGGAGGTAGAGTTCTGTTTTTTCAAGCTGAAGGGAGCACCAGAGCTGTACAAACACAGGTGGTTGGGGTTTTTTTACTTCTTTTTTTTTTTTTTTTTTTTCTCCCAGAGATCAATGGGAACCAGTTTGGGAAAAGAAGGGATCTGGAAAAAAAGGCGCTATTGTGACATGGGTAACAAAAGCTTTGTATCCATACATAAGATTCATATATAGATGCTATCAAAGCACTGAATGGTTTCACCATGCTTAAGGATCTAGCCGTACATGGTTAATGAATGTGTCTTGTTTTTACTCTATTTTCAGTGTTGTCCTATGCGTGTGTGTTGTCCTAAAATGGACTTTAGACTTTGTGCCATGCCCACTTCCTTAAAATAAATACCTCAGATAAGCATTCCTTAGGGTAAGTTCTCCATATTTTCATATTTAGAGAACTTGCTTGAACAAATCATGGACAGTTCAATATGTGTTTTGAATGCATCAAATTCCTGAGCAACTAAATAACTGGGTTGAGCAAAATCTTGATATTGACTGAGATCCAGAGTGTAGGAGCCTCTAAGCTGTCTTCCTTAACTGGGTTTTGACAATTTGGCAGCTGCTGACAACAGATAGAATTCATGCCACAGTTCCTGGAAATGTATCTGCTACCAGAGTTATGTCCTGGGGGATTTATATGGGATGCTGACAGAACTGAAGAGCTCCGCTGTAGAAAAATTTAAACCCTCCTGAGGGGCAGCAAGTGGCTGAATGAGCAGGGAAAGAATATCTGCTGCAAGGCTTTCATGAGATCTTTTCCACAAGGAAACAAGGGGATGCTAGAATGGCTCTGATCCTTAGGTGTATCTGTTATTCCTCGATTCCACAGGTTTTCAGTATACTGCAAGAGAAACTGGGGTATGGAGGCACTTACAGTGCTGAGGTGACCTAACTGTATTCCTTCTTAGAGAGGAAAGGCTCAGACTTCTGCTAAGACTTCAGAGGTGAGATTTGTCTTAGTCCTTTTTTATTGAGGAGCTGAGTAGGGAGCCATGAAGAAACTGAATAATGTGAAAAACAAGCTGGATATCGCAGTAGAAAGGTTTGTTTGCGGTGAGGCAGGGATCCATTTCATTGCACACATTAAGTGATACAAAACCATAAATATCGAGTGCCTGCCATATTCATTCAGGTAGACCCTTGGGACTCCTGTTTTGGGGGGCTGACTAATGGTTAGCTGGCCCTCCACAATCAGAAGGCAGAGTGAGGTGCTAAGACGCTAAGGTTAATAGGTACCGTGATGTTTCCACACTTCTGATATTACTTTGTAAACCAGTTTTCCAATGCACTTTCCACAATACAATTTTGTGTTTATTTTAGAAGGTAGGGTGGTGTTTTATTTCTAGCTGTTTTCACAACAGTACTTTTGTTTCATTAGCTTTCTTCAGCATGCCTTCTAAGTAATAATTTTTATTTCTGATAAGTAGCTGAGAAGAGGTTTTTGAATTCTGCTAAACCACGGAAAATGACTATTGGAAATGTCAATAATTTATACCACTGTCTTGCAAGTGTCTCCTGTATAAACATTAAAACTAGGCATTAATCTTACAGTGTTGCAAACTCTATACTGGACAAAAATGTTAGCTGATCTCCTTTAGAAAGACATACCTAAATACGTAAATCACCCAATATTAAGGGTAGGGTGAAAGTACACTTACTGTGTTTATAATAAAATACCATGCATGTCTGAAATGTGCATCAAAAGCTTATAAATTCTTGATGTCATTACCTCTGCCCAGAGTTTCTAATTTCTCTTGGTCTCAAACTCTAGCATTTATTTGCTTCTAGTTGCAACAGTATTTCTGCTTGCTTCAGAATTTTGCCTAATTACCGGATTTGATAGATCTGTGGAACTGAATATATTTATACTTCCACTTCCATGCCTGAGAGCATGGGAAATCAGTAAGTAGATAAACTCCCTCTTCAGCTCCACTGGTGCTTTGCAGACCCTATGATGCTGTATCAGAGCTCCAGAATATTAAACTACCTGATGGTCATTAAGTCCTAAAAACTGGATAGACTAATAGGGTGTATTAAATATTTGACTTACACTGAAGCCACGTGAGCTGTCTTTGTCCTTGTCTTTCTTACTAAATTTAACTAATATTAAATTTTAATGTATGTCTCTAAAATTTATATGCATAATAAAGGATTTCACATCAAATTTGAGGTTTGAGGATGAATGAAACTTTAGTATGTACAGAGTATAGGTAGTTTGTTTACTCCTAAACTCTCCCTTGCAATTGGAATTGGGTTTCCCAGGTATCTCTTTGCTGTTCAGCAACCTTAAAGTATAGTCAGGCTATTCTCCAAGGAAAAATTGTATAAAGTTATTCAGATTTTTAACCTATTGTACTATAAAATGCCAAGATTATTAATATTTCTTTGAAAGCATTCAGTGGTACATTAGTGTAATGGGTAAAGTTTTGTTGGTTTCCTCCTTTCTGTAGATACCCATCATAATGTTGCAGTTCCTGTGTTGAAAATAGTTCAATGTGAAAACAAAAATAAAATAATTGACCGGTGTTTGGTTTTCATTTGTTTTCTTGTCAGCACTGAGGAAACTAAAGTCAATATATTGAAACGGGATAGGAGGAACTTTAATGGGAGATGGGCTCTTTGGCTTTCCAAAGGAAACCCTGCTACTGCTTTCTATAGGAGGCAGCTCTTGACCCTTCTTTTTCTATAAAACTGTGACTCCTTCCCTTTGGCCAACAAAGAGATTATAAGCCATTTTACATTCTAATTTAGTTATCACCAAAGGATATCACTAGGTCACTCCTGAGGTTTTTGTATGGTGTCCTGTTTCAGGTGGGATAGACTTAATTTTCTTCTTAGCAGCTGGTGCAGCGCTGTGTTTTGGATTTGGTGTGAGAACAATGCTGACAGCACACGGATGGGTTTGGTTGTTGCTGGGTGATGTTTATACCAAGTGTATAAACCAAGAGAAACCAAGACTTTTCGGTTTCTCAGGCCCTGCCAGCAAAAGGGCTGGAGGGTCATGAGACATTGGAAGGAGGGACAGCCAGGACAGCTGACCCAAACTGGCCAAAGGGATATTCCATACCATAGGGTGTCATGCTGAGTGTATAAACTGGGGGAAGAAGGTGGAGGGGGAGACGTTCAGTGTTATGATGTTTGTCTTCCCAAGTAACCATTACATATGATGGAGCCTGGTTTTCCTGGGGATGGCTGAGCTCTTGATGGGAACATGGGAAGTGTTGGATGAATTCCTTGTTTTGCTTTGCTTGCATGTGTAGCTTTTGCTTCACCTATTAAACTGTCTTTATCTCAACCTACAAGTTTTCTCACTTTTACTCTTCCAATTCTCTCCCCCAACCCACTGTAGGGGGAGTGAGCAAGTGGCTGAGTGGTGCCTGGTTGCTGGCTGGGGTTAAACCACAACATATGCGTTTTTTAGTATTATGCTATGGCAAACAGGGAGAAAGCCTTCCAAGAGAGGGACAGAAACTGCCATCTTCTGTGGTGTGGTGGGGAAAATTCTTAGAAAACTCAAATTGTCTTCCCATTAGACAGTTAAGTAATTACTCAGTGGCTCCTTTTACTCCCTGCAATTAAACTTTGTTTGCTTTGACTTCTGAAAAATCAGGGGAGGAGAAAAAAAAATCTATCAATGTTGAGCATATCTTTCTGGGAAGAGATCTGAAAATAAGAACTTGAAGTCTTCTATGAAAATGATTGGGAAAGCAAACCAATTTTACTAGTAATTATGTTCACAGATCTATAATCTATAGAAGGCCAAGTGATACTGCGAAAAAAATGGCAATTAGTTTTCTCTTGTATTCATGTGGACCTTTATTCTAGTAAATGTGGTTAAGTTACTTAGCTTCTCTGTATTTCATAGTGTTTCAGAACAGCTTGTTCACCATACAGAATTTTTCCTTATTAGAAAAGAATTATTTCTTTCTTATTTAGCTATTAGCTAAATTAAATAGAAGGGAAGTTACTGAATGTAGATAGAAAAAAAATTAAAACCATTTTAGATACTAAAAAGGACAAATATAATTTTTTAAAGCTTCATAATTAACATTTAATAGTCTTCTAACCTTTCTTGCAGGAATATAAATTGCAGATATCTAGTTTGAAGTAACTGAGGGTTAAAATCCTCTGAGTGGCACTTTAAGTATAGTTTGAAATAATTAGTTGTTTAGAGTGTGCTTTATCTTTTAACTTTCTCAAAAACTTTGTATTTTGTGCCTGTATTATCTCAGTATAGCTTTTTTGTTTGTGAAGGTTTGTCTGATTGAAGTTGTATGGAGTGGAACACACATGTTTTGATAAGTAAACCTTGTGCCATATTTATATCTCAGTGTGGTGCATGGCAAGTTTTGCTTTCTCCATGTATTGCAATTTGTCATAGACTTCATGAAACATCAAGGGAGACTATTGCAGCTGACAAAAATGGGTGCTGCACCACTGATTTAAATGGATTTCTGCCTGCCTACATCCATCATAGAATTGGTTGTCTTCCAAAATATTTTTTCTGTCGGAAATGACAATTTCAGCCTGTTCCACTGGTAATATTTTCTAGAATTAATGGTGGTATTATGCAGTGAAATGTAACTGGTCATATCCTGCCAATTGGTTTTCTTATTAGAAAACCTTAGTTTTGCTTATATTGCTTCTATTTTATGGCAAATGCAGGTTTTTTTGAAATCAATTCCAGTGCAGAAAAAAAATAAAACCTTTCTGTGTTGATGGTCTTACCCAACCTTCATTACTGTGTTGATATGCATAGAGACAACACTTTGCTAGCCAGTCATTCCGACAATATTGCTTTCGCTTTGCTGCATCAGATGTTAAACTGTCTCTGCTTTCAAGGCCCTCCACAGTATCACTCCTCCCTGCTTATTTCCCACTCAGTGTCAAATGCCTCGCTCCTGCTCCCAGAACGCTCCTGGTGTCAGTGTCTTCCCCACTTCCCACTATGTGTTTCAGCAAACCCTCATTTCTCTTGCACCATTGTCCCTCATGCTTGAGAAGAGATTTTTGTAAATGCCTGTTGGGCTACTTCATTATCCCCTTCAAATCCCTCCCTAACTCCCCTTTGCTCCGATGCCTGCAGGGATCATGCCAACAGTTAGCCTGGTGATGTGTTATGACTACTGCCAATATGGTCCCACAGTTTCTGTGCATTCCCTGTCTGCGTCCATCTGTTCTCTCTCCTCTTGCACTCAGGATATGCGTATGTGCCTGTCACTGTTGCTGGGGGAATGACAGGAGAGCTGAAGTAATTTCACATTAGCTAGTGAGGACAGAAGCAGCCGGGAACTCAGCATGAGTGGACCTTGCCTGGTCCCAGTGTGCAGCACAGCTCTAGATCCCTAGGGATCTGCTGTCCTTCTAAGTGTGTGCACAGGGATCCTGCCTTATGGTCAGGATCCCATACTGAACTTTGACCCTCTGCAGGTAACTCTCACCCAGCTTTAAAAATCTAACTTGTATGAGACAATTGTTTAAAATTTAGTAAGTGGTAGAGAAAACAGAAGGGAATACACGTTTTGTTTTTTTTTAAAATCACCAAATTGCTAATGAATTTCATATAAATCAGATAGAAGCACACAAAGTTAAAAGGTTATGGAACTCCAATATATATCAAATAGAAATCAGAAGTTACTGAGTGCAAGCTAGCAATATTGACTAAAGACTGCAGATAAAAAATTCCATGTATTGGTGCTACCAAGTAATATCTCAGTAAATGAGAAAAGATAATTTCATAAAATCAGCAACACTTTGACATAACCAAATTGATGTTTTCAAAAACTGTGCACAAATAAAAATCAAACAAATAATAAAGAGATGACACAAAGGCCAAGTTCTACATCACCAAAGATATTTTAATACCTACTGTACTGGGCAGCATGTCTTGGCTGTGATCTGGGCATGGCCAGGCCTGCTTTGGGAGCCTCTGCTTGCAGCCATGCTCATTGCCCAGTACTGTCACGCTACAAAGTAATCCTGTGCATTCTTGGAAGTTAAATGTTCAGTTATCTTTACCTGCACTTAGGAGCCCTAAGCAGCTATTTAATATCAGTACAATGTGGATTTATTTTGAAGATTTGAGGAATAGATATCTTAAAGCCACAGAGCTTATTATGACTCTCCCTAATTGCATAAACAGTTTATTTTTGGATAAAGACTTTTCAGAAAATTTCAGTTTAGGAGGGCTGGATTCTAGGCTTTCTGTGGATTTAGCTCGATCACATTTTGTTCAAAAGGGTTAGGAAGTATTTTGAAATGTTTATTTTACTGATTTTCTAGAAAAAGTTTTTCATTTGAAAAATTTGTTTGACCTTCAGAATCATATCACCTAATATTGGCCAATTTGTTTTTATAGAATCTTTTGGTATATAGAGTTTCTAGTTTTGTAGACAGATAGCTCTGGAGTTTTCAGGAAAAAGTAAAGTACTGTCCATGCCTAGCTTTAACAGACCTAACAAACAAACCAAACCAAACCAATAAACTTCTCTGAAACATCCCCCCTCCCAGATTTAATGCTTCAGTGTAATTACATATCCTTGGTCTTCTCTGGGGAGGATAAGAATACTTTTTTCTTCCTGAGTAATTCTGAAGTTCTGTGATGGTTGTATGACTATTTCAATTAGGGATGGATAGAAGATGTAATCGAGTACTGCTTGAAGAGAGCTAGGTAAGGCAATAGATAAATTATTCTCTAGAAAGATTGTGAAATATCTAGACAACCAAAGTGTTACATAAATTCAATATGAACCCTTTTTTGCAAGTTTTATAAGAGGTATCTATTTTAAGATCATTAGCCTGAAATCTGGATGTAACTGATACTGGTATTACTACCAGTTAGTAACTTGTGACATACGGTGGTAACATCATTAGAGACAATAATAGGTAAAGCTCTTAAATGATACTTGCAGTTCTGCAGTGGTAACATCTGACTCAAGTGGACCAAGGCGTTGCTCCTTACAGAGTTGAGCATTCTGCCTAGGAGAATAAAAAACAGCAAAGTGTAGGGTTATGGGCCTTTTGTCTTAGTCTGATGGCAATATTGTCATTGCTGAGGTATTGGCTTCCACACTTCCTTATTTAAATAAAGTTTTAGAAAAGTGACTATAGTTAGTACTGCAAAAGTTCAAGCTGTTCAAATAACAGAAAGGTTTGAATGCCTTCTCCAGTATTCTTCGGTGTGAAGTGGGTGTTTGTCCCATTTGTTGCAGGGCTTTTGGGGAAAAGGAAGGTATTAAGTGGAAGATTAAGACGCTAGTAACAAGAGGGAGAGCTGAATATGTCTGACAACAGACCTAAGTACTTTCCAAGAATGATTATTAAATATAAACTATTGTTGGAGTTAAACATGTAACTCAATGAAGTTAGAGGTCTGAAATGGGGAAGTCTTTCTAAACTTGAGGTGGTGAAAGGGGTAGTATCAGTATAGCAGGCATAGCACCTTGTAAAAGAACACTTAGATGATCCCTGCTTTCTCATCCTTCAGTTCTTCTCTCAGAACGACTGTAACCAAGAAGTTATTTTTCAAGGGACAATGCAACTCAGTGCTTAGCTGACTTCACTATCACATTGGGAATACTTACTTATACATGTCAACTTATCTCCTCTGCAGTTTAATTAGTAAATGTAGACTTCCACAGTTCATAATAGTACCCTTTCACGCCTATTTTACTACTTTGTCTCACCCTTATTTTTTAATTAAATGTTTTCCCTCGGCAAGTACATAAATAACCTGCATATAACATTCCACCTAGACTTTGTTTCCGGTCAGTATCTAGAAACACCAACATCTCCAGTTATCATGTCTTATTACATGTTGATTTAGAAATGAATTTTAGGGATATTGGACACATGTAAAAGTGGAAACAGAAAACTAAGAGCATTGTTTGTAATATTTGTTACTGCTTCTGGTTTGCTTTTCAACAAAAGGGTTTTTTTGACAAAAGTAGCTATACCTAACCTTGAGAAGAAGGACTAATTCTTATTTGGAGTGGTTCATAATTAGTCATCATAAAATAGAAACATTAAATAGACTTACATTCCCCCTCAGATTTTTCTTTTTTTTTTCTTACAAGCAAACAGTATAATTACCTCCTACAAGAAGCACTTAATTTTAAGGGCCTGATCCAAGACTAACGTGAGTCTTTCCACTGAATTCTGTCAAGTTTCAGATGGTCTTGCACATTTAATTCATATAACAGGTTATTATACTTTTTGATATCTTAGTCATGCTGAGGACCTAAATACATACTCCTGATATGCTTTTCAGGACAATATTTATAGGCATAATATAGACTGTATTATTCTAATATTGAAAAATATAATCTACACTGCCTGAATAAAAAAGCAGGCTGCACAACATTTCTGAACCTCTAGATTCAGTTATACTATATATTATGCTATATGTTATATCCGCTATAAGCTATATATTATGCTAGGTTATAGTGTGTTTTTTTCTGGGGAAATACATGCCTAGAAGAACATGATTTGAAAAAAACTTAAACTTTTCAATATGATCATGGCAGGAAAGAATATCCACTTTCTCCATTAATTATTTGAAATGGCCATTGTTGCTTCCTAAACAGCATTCCTGTGAGTGGAGCAGTTTCAGTCACTTAAAACAAGGGGACGTGGCCAATTTCTGGAAGCGGTGCATCTCAAAAGTAGTGTGGAGGAGAACTGTCCTGCTGCTACAGTCAGAGGTGGCTCTGATCATGTGTAATTCTGGGCAGCCAGAAAGCACTATGGCTTCTTAGAATTGACAGCAGTCCACCAAAGTTCCACAACTTTGAGCAGGTCTTCAGCTGATGCAGGATTTGTCATGGTGACATTGGCTATAGATCTGCCTCTAGCATTGCTGACCTGCCAAAGCCACCATAACTAATTTCTGTTCTCTGTTGACATGAATATTTTTAACTCCTCTGGCTCCTGCTTCGGTTAGACCAATTATGGTACCTTAAATGTTGCTTTACTGCTATAAATAACTTCTTTGTTTTACCACCTAAAGAATCCTTTATAGATGATATTAAGAGACAATGAAGTATCCTTACCAAAATTCATATAATTTTTACCGTATACTTTGGACCTCATACCCAGGAACCTTTTAACATCAGGGTACCCACCAGTATACCTTCCACTGCTTCTGGCCCATGTTCATGTTTTCCACTGTGTCACCTTTTGTTGTACAAGATAACTACATATTCAGAACATATTCAGGTGTGTGAATAGTAAAGCAATTCAGTAATGAAAAAAATTTCATTTAGGGAAAGAATGTGGTCATCTTGCCTCTGGTCTTGCTGTGGTCTTTCCTAAGAGCTTAGGAAGGTTTTCAAAACTGTAGATAAAAATCAGTAACAGTTTGATAATAATTTGCAGTACTTTTATTCAGAATATTAAGATTTTTCAAGTAAAACTTGATTCTAAACAAGATTTTTTTGAGTGAAGAGTAGATCAAAAGAGTGATGGAAAAAGACTTGATACACTGGAAGGGAAAATGACTGTACAATACATGTAACACTTGTTGGTCTGACTGCCTGTGCAATAGCTTTGCCATGATTATAATTGAAGGAAAGGTGCTCCCATGCTTAAAGGTTGAGGTGTGGACAGTCCTTGTCTGGAGCTGCAGAGCCAAGGAGGGAGCATACGAAGTTTACTGGCCATAAGTTTTTTTTCTCCAAAAGGCACCATAATAAACCAGTGACTGACAAAGGGGAGGAATTTTTCCTTCTCCTTTCTTCTACCTTACTCCAGGTTCCACATCACAAACATGAGTCTATATTTGTACCCCAAAACACAAACTGCCTGGACACTCAGCAAAGACCATCCAAATCTCGTAATGATTTGGTTGGTCTAATCTTGCTATACCATGGTAGCTTGAAGAAAGAGTCTGTGCCTTGGGGCACTATACACATCCTTGAATTGTAATCTTTACTTCCCTAAATACGTGACCACCTACTTTATAGAGATTACCAAAGTTTAAGTCCTTGGGACCGAAGCAGTTACTGTAAATCTAATTTAAAAGGTTTGAAAGTGATCTGGAACAACAAATTACAGTTTCTGATATAAAAGAATGACATTTCAAGGAAACATAGAATTCCCAATTATTGTGGTTCAGGGGTTTTGGTGGGTTTTTTTTTTGCAGGGGGTGGGGGTAGTAAACTTAATTTGGAGAACATGTGATTAGCAACAACTAATTGAATGCACACAGAGCTGGCTCATAGGAGTAGTCTATATGGAGTTGACAAAACATTTTTCACTCGTAAAATTTACATGTATGGAGAATGTCTTTAAAATGTGGGGAAAATATATTTTGAAATTATTCATCAAAAATAGACATTTATTTTTAAGGATTTTTTTTTTCCCAAAATAAAAGGAATATTTCAGGGTTTTGTGACTAACTAGACAATGCGGTAAAAACTGTTCATGTGATGTCAGTGAAAAAAACCTAGTTCCTACAGATTGTCTTTCTTAAAGGACTGTTACCAGCAGTTTTTTGCAAAGGTCTGATCATTACCGGTTCAAAAATCTTAATTATAACAAAGTCTGAAACTTTTTATTGTGGTTTTTAGAGACTTGATGTAGATTGACAGTTTACCAAGTTGAACTGACAGTTTCTGTAACACTTTTAGCAGCACTGTGAATAAGATGTAGGTTTCGTTTCCATTAGTTATTTCCACAGAAATGTCTGTGTCATTCATTAAGGAGGAATTCAGTTCTGTGCGATGTCATTGATGAAAATGAAATTTGTTTTAATAAAGCTCTGTCTTAAGTATTAACAGGTAAGGGCTGTTATGTTTCTATCATGTTAGGTTGTTGTCCAAAGGAAATCTCTGCTCCTTTTTCCAGTTCTTATGAATTCCTTTTTCCTTCCTAAATAATACGTTATTCAATAAATTACAATAAAATTCTAATAGTAGAACTACCAACAGAAGGAAAGAGAGATTCACTTCTGTCCTAACAATTTATCCATAATTTACTGAAGGTTTTGTACCTAGCCTTTCTTCACTCTGATTCATAAATTATTTAAGAACACAAAATCTGGCATGAACACATTAAGGTAAAGCTTGTGATAAATTAAGAAGTATGATGACTTGAGCATTATGTCATGTCCTATTTTATCTCAAAATACTTTTATTTCCCCAAATTCAAGGAAGTGTAGATAGCCCAGTTTTCAACGTCACACTCATTTGGCTTATCATAATTTTAGATATCTTCAGATAGCTTTTATGTGATTACAACAGATCTTGCAAGGTTTTAACGTTAAGCTTTGAGACCAACATGTAAGAGATGCACTACTCAGTTACAAAGCAGTGTGACCTTAATGCAGTGCATGTGAAATAAGCTTTTCTGATGGGTCCTTTCCCTTGTTCCTTCTGCTTCAGGGATGGCATCATAGCACTGTTTCTCAGATCTCCCACTGTATTCCTGATAGCTCTGCGTGAATGGTGCTGGATGACCAAGTGTTGCCCTGCTCTCTGAACTGGCTGAATAGGAGGCACTGCCAAACCCAAAGCAGGTTCATAAGCTCAGGCAGAGAGCTGTACCCTGCCGCATCTGTAGAGCAGAGCTGCCTTTGGAATTCAGCTGCTTTGCTTCTGGCCAGCACCAAAAATGGGACACAGAACCTCTGTGTGCCTAAGGATTAACTTTTTATGTGCCTTCAACATCTTCAGGACGATGTTTTATAGGATGAATTTAAATTCCCAATGTTAAGCACTAATTTAAATAAGAATGTAATAAATCTTATCTTAAATCATTGATTTTCTAATTTTTATAGTCTTGGTTACTTTTCTTATGCAGCTATAAAATAATCCCTGTTTTAAAACAGAACTGAATACACTACTGCTTTCAAATGACCAGGAAAACATAATGTGTTGTACTTGGAATAAATGCTTTCACCTGAAGAAATTATTCTTATGCCACCTAAACTGAAACTAAAAATATATAAGCTGAAGCTTTCATGTGCCACCACATGCACACACACATGTGTACACACATGCATATATATACACTATATATATATATAATGTCACTTGTAAAATATCATCACTCACTCCACTGTAAATACAAAGTTGTAAGTGTTTCTGTCAGCTTCAGTCCTTTTGGAGAACATTAGTATTTTCCTAGAACACTGTCCTTATTTCTGTACCAGTGATATAGGTGCACATAAAATATACTATGTTTAAAATTCCCAGTGTTCCAATTATTTTAAAAAAAATATTTTAGACTGTGTAACTAAAAGCACTTGACCTGTACTATTTTAGGTGGAATTTCTAAAGACATTTTTAATATTATGTAGTTACTTCAACAGTGTTAAATCTATTTCAAAAAGATTTACTTAAAGCAGACTTGGTTGTTAATACATATTTTAGTCAATTCCACCTAGCCATGTTCTTGCAGAACGTTAACATGTAACATTCTTTGTTGATGTGTTCTGCTGTGGTGTGCATTCCTCAGAGAAAATTTGGATTAATGAAACTAGGTCAGATATTCAAAGAAAGTGGAATAGCAAGGAAAGAGATGCTGGGTTACACTTTGGTGAGTAGTAATGTGTAAGATGCACTTAAAGCAAATTATTTACCTCCAGATTAATTTAAATCAGAAATATGTTGAAAAAATGCACTGGAATTATAAAGTTTAGTAAAGAACTTCACTGTACAGATTTTTTTTTTTAAATACTTACATAGAATAAGTAGTAATCTGTTCAGTGAGTGTTTTCCTTTCTGAAGAAAAAGACAATAGTACCAAAATAACACAAACATTTTGAAGGTTCTTGAGCCCCTTGAAATAAAATACTAGTTTCTAATTTTTCCTTTATATAACTCTGTGTGTGTGTGTGAAAATACAATACATTGTGCATCATTTTCTCAAAACTTAAACAGCAGTAATTCCAGCCAGTTAAATAGGTAGAAATGACAAGATTTTTTTTTGCTGTGTCTTTCCATGTCATCAGACAATAAAGATTTTAAGGTAAAAGATCCTAACTTTGATTCATCCTAATGGCTTTCTGTTCTCCTTTAAAAATTCATATATATTATAAAAACCTTGAGTGGATGCAATTTTCATTAGGTGGATCAGTCGTTGTTCCCCCCCCCCCCCCCCCATCTTAATAAAATTAGAGTCAGGATTTATGATAAATGTTTAATTTATATAATAAAACTGTTGTTTTTTTTAATTTTAGGGTGCTGAGTTATGATTTCTTAATATTTTTCCTACTTCTGGTTATTAGTTAGATTTGATCTTGCATGTATGTCAATTTAACTGATATAAAATATACAAAATCTAGGTATCAATGTTACTGTTCCAATTTCATTCATATTTAGTGACTGGATTCCACTACACTGTTTATGCATAAAATTCCTTGTTGATTGCCATTTAGATGTTATGTTGTTCAGATCTAGCCAGGTGGTTCATATAAAAAATGATGCTACTACTGTGCAAACAGCATAAATTATCTTCACTTACTTGTAAATACCCATCTTTGTTTATCAGCAGGTATACACCTTCTTGAATTTAAATCTATCTTATATTATCCAGCATGCAATGTTGGTTTACTCTGGTAATAATAATGACCTTAATGGGAAAAAAAAATAAAATCCACAGAAACATATGATTTTATAGTTACCTCCACTTACTAAACTCTATAGTTCCTTAAAGGAGAAGGCTTTTGTAGACTATAACTGTTAAAATAACTCTAGCAGGATACCACCAGTCTGAAAAATTCATGCCAAGAAAATACTGAGTTTGGGTTTTGCTCTAAGTTGATACATAATAAAGTGAATTTATTTTTTTTTTTCCTTTTGTATGTTCAACCTGAATAAGATTGCTGAGAAGCAAGTAGGAGCTATGTGACCAAAAAGGAGTGAGGTCAGCATCCTGTGGCTTGGATACCAATATAATCCTATAGTTTGTACACTAAGGAATTGTGAGAAAGAAGGTGTAGCTTATCACTTTGTGCTTCAGGTATCAACCCACAAACGCTGGAGAGGGTTTTATTCTAGTGCTTTTAGCCTTTCTTGCTGTGATCTCTCTCAATACACTGCAGAATTATCCATGCTAGTCTGTTTATCTCCCCTGCACTTTATCCTGTCACTCCCTTCATTCTCATATTCCCAGCCAGAAGGTGGAAAGCTTTGTTTGGGCAAATCTGGATGAGGAATAATGTTCTGGCAGCAGCCTGGAATCAAAAGTTACACACACGTGTGTATGTGTGTATAAATCTATGTGAGTATGCACATATATGTGTATATATTTTAATAGTTGTCCTGGAGCTGTTGACTCATGGATAGACAGAAGGCAGAAGGATAGCTGTGGAAGGCAAAAAGCAGAACCTAGAATAGCTGTGAATTAGTGGTTTAAGGAATGGGCCAGGAACTAGAGTAACTAGGGATGCAACTGAGCCATAAACTCCTTAATTTTTTTGGTTTTAGATATATATTGACTAATTGCTGTCTGGAACTAAAACCTTTCTTGAAAGTAGCTATTAAGATCCATTTAAGAACACGATTGTAGAAGTTTCCATATTATCTGTAAATGGATGGCTTTTAAAAAATGTAACAGTAATTTCCATGAATAGTGTCATGATTTTGGGAAGGCTGTTCCAACTGAATTTCAGAGAACCTAAAATTTATATATGCTTTCTGCTTAACCCAGATGCAAAAAACAGTGGAAGCACATAGAATGGGCCACATAGAAGAGAACTTTGTAATCAACAGTCTTTGTTGCTGGACCTGTTTGTGAGACCTGGCAAAGGGATACAGGAGATTTGTATGTTATATGAGAGAGAAATTCACATAGATCCATACTTCACATTTTAAATCAAGGATCTTCTACAGCTACTGGGTTTTCCATTTGAATATGAATAGTTTCTTATAAATCTCCTAAGGCTTCTAAAAGATTTTTTGTATGCAACATCAGATGTGATGCATGTTTCAGTGCTGTGCATCTCTCCATATATGAAGAAATATTGGATAAAGTCCTGATACTGTTGAAGTTGTTGGGAAATATTCCACTGGTTTCAGCAGGTAAAGGTTTTCATTTCTGTATTCTATCTTGAAGAAAAAGAAGCCAGTGAACCAAATTGTTTGACATTTTCATCTTTGGAACTCCAAGCAGTACATTGACATGCCTTGTCTGACAAGTTTCTTACTCTCTTTAAAGTAAGTCTTTAGAGTTTGAGTTGTAACCTTTTAGGAGTATGGGATCAGCCTTCAAGAACATAAAATTCATGGCTGCAGCACTGGTAAAACAAATAGAGGCTGTGATTGTGGTCCTAAGAAGGACACCTTTTAACTGCAGTGTCCACATCAGTCAGCCTCTGTGCTCAAGTGACAAATATTCCATTATTTCCCATGCTATCCTGCAAATAGCCTGAATCCCAACTTAATTTGACAGCCATTGGCTGACTTATCTTCCCCTCTGTTAATGTTGGTCTTACATCTTTCAGCAACTGTTCTCTCATGGTCCTTCTCCTGAAAGTGAAATCTTACACTGCAACTGTTGTTTGTGTCCCCAGCTTTCCTTTACAGAAAAGCAGATAGGATCAGACTGCAAACAATGGATTGTCACTTACTATCTCTGAGCTTCCTTATAAATATACTGAAGGGTATCGCAGAGAGTGGGGAGTGTGCGATCCTCTTACCTTGCCAGTGTTCTTGCTGGAGGCATAGTAAGGTCTGCAAAATATTTAGGCCACCAGTATGAGGACAGCTACTTTGAAAAAGCCAATCAAAAAGAAAACCTTTGCAAGGAGAAATAGGAAGGAAAAATAAAAATATACAGAAAAGTACTCCTCAGCTAACTCTGAGGCTAGGAAAGCTGATGGGATCTAACAGCCATGCAAATGTTCCCTCTTCCCAATGGAATGTCATGGATTAGGTGTCCATCAATGCTAATATTTTCTAGGCAAAAACATCTGGCTGGCATTATAAAATTCTTACTACATGGGTGGTCATATTTGATAAGGTGTAGTTGCAAACTCACTGTGTTTGAAAACAGAAAGCAAGCACTGAAGCTGTTTGGCATAGACAGCCTTACAAAACATGCACATCTCTTGTAGACAAGAGGGAAGGAAATGTGTATTTCAGCTAGCAGGTTTTTAGTTAAACTATTAAACTTTAGGGTTTATTTGTTTAATATGTATTACAATGATTATTAATATTTAATATTTGAACTAGTTCAACTTTAGAATCAAGAGAGAAGTCCCTGTTACCAACTTAAAGCCTTACATAGAGGTTACTGGGTTGACTGTATTGGCAGTTCTATATGCAATCCGTTTAACTCATAATTTAAAATATGATCTAAAACCCTGGAAAGAGAAAGAAGTGATCAGACACAAGATGGCAAATGTAAAAATGGGTGTATAAGTCTTCTTCACACAACCATTATACTGTATCTGTGATCGTAATCTTTATATTTTGATTGGCAAACACAGCGTATTCTGCAGGAAAGGGAGTGGTAAGCTTTTTATGCCTGGTCTGTCGAGCATTTCATCCCAGCTCCCTCCCTCCCACTGAACACTACTTTCTCCAAAACTGATGGATACTGATCACCATGTAGGAAACTTCTAACTTTCTCTGTTCACTAAGTTGATTGAACAGATTATCAAAACCCAAGCTGCATCCTTTAAAAAATCAGGGATGCTTGAAACTTAAAAGGTGAAAAAGCATTACAAGGGATGAAATAAAATCTCTACAAGTTTTATAACTATTGGACTGACAAAGAGATGGGCTTTTTGGTGTTCTGGCCCAAAATATAACTAAGCAGTAGGATCAATGAAATCTAACACTTTACAAATTCTTGGACTCTTCATCCTTTTCATGCTTGAGAGGTTAGGTACTCATTTTTCAACAATATCAAGTAACGCATAAAATTGCAGTGATGTAATTTTTCCTTACCCAAATTAGCTATAAAGTTGTTATAGAAAACATGTATTAGGTAAACATAAGAACATTAGTGATGTTCACAGCATCTTCAGAAAACATGAATTTCCATGATTATAAGGGGTTTTATTTCATAATTTATCATATCAAAAGTTTTCAGTTTGCCAAACCCCATACATCATGCATACAGATGAACAGAGAGAATACATTAATGAAGCAGATCACCCTGAAACAGATAGAATTGGCAACACCTGTAAGCTCAGATTTTCAGTGATACTGAATTTAAGAGTTATTGCATGAATCATACATAATTTATTTGGGTCCTTAGTGAATAATAAAATATAAGAAGGTAAAATATATCTACAGCTTTACATTAGAAGAATTACCAGTTCACATTAACGAATCTCAAAATTAGTGGTCTCCCATTGAATAGTAGTTCTCCCAATATACATGACTGGCAAAATAGTTGTCATGGATCTTCTAGAATGACAGGTGATGAGACAAATTTTTTTTTTATATAGATGGGTTTAAATCTTCTAAACCAAGAAATATTCTGGGACTGTAATATTTAAGCAGTCTGTTTTACTGTGGATCAGTACAAGATCAAACTATTTTTAGGAAGCCTAGAAATAAAGTTTAGTAAAATCGTTATTACACTTGAATGCAGAGGTAGAATATCATTGTCACTACTGGAATTGGTTTCACAATGGCATCCCTGAGATCAAGAGAGTGGGAGTTCAGACCTTGCTCCCTTTTTAATCCTCACAGGTTTGTGGGAAATCAGAGCAAATAAATGAGCACTTCTTGCTTTGAATTATTCACCTATATGTATGGATAGAAGATTTCTGCCCTGAAGGGTTTTACAACACGAGTCATTCATGTGAAGTGTTGGGGGGAGGAGGAGGAATGTTTCAGAAGGGGAAAGTGTTTTGTGTTGAAGCACTTTCATAAATGGATTATACTGTTATCTGCTTGAAAGTGGCCTTTGTTTCTAAGGTAGTTTCATTTAGTATTCTAATCCTTTCAGGTGTTGATGTTTGCTTTGCCTTATTGAATCTGCACTAGGATTTTTGCATGCTTTCTTGATTTTTCTAGCCATTAAAACAGTCTGTGTCAGCGAACTGGCATGAAACTAGTGTTATCCTGCCGTGCTGTTCCTTGTATATTCCTGTGAAGCTCAGCAGATGCCTTCTGTAGTGTGCTTAAAGTGTGGCTGCAGTTGCAAAAGTGTCTCCATGTGGAAGAGCAGTTTGGGAACTGGTTTCCATAAACAAGGGATGTAAAGGTGATAAAGCTGGCTCTTTTGCTTCTTCACACTGATTCCAGGCAAAACAGACTTATAAGCTGGGTGTCCATAAAAGGGTAACTGTTATTTATGCTACTGATGTGAAATGCAATAATTGGGGAGGAACATGGATTTTGTGTATATTGCATCGACTATTGAAGAACCCTGTTCTTTCATGTTGGTGACTTAATTGAAATTTTGTAAAGTTATTTCTAACTCATTTTTTTTTATTTGTTTAATAACATAGACTGAAGATGCAGAAGCCAAATCTTAAAATACATTTCAATGGTCACTTAGAGCATTAACAAAGGAGGTGAGTTGTGACCACCAGGAAATCTTTAATGCTGTATCTACAGTAAAAGAAGTATGAAAAAAAAACAGTAAATATTGAAAGGTAACAGTCAGCAAAATTAAACTTTCATGGGCAAAGGCTCCTTCTTTGCTAATAAATGGCTAAAGGAAAGTTTTGAAACTTTCTTCAGCATGAATTATTTCAAAAGAAAAAGTACAAGAGTGCATGAGTGGTGGCAGGAAAGTTTTTCTCTGTTTTTTTTGTGTTTGTTTTTGGTTTTTTTTTTTCATTATGCTGTAGTTTTCCAGAAGAAAAAGAGCTATGAAGGGAGGGTGAATGGCACTGTTTTTCTGCTTCTGTTCACCTAGGCTTGTCCTTGTTGTTCTCTGAAGACATTTTACATTGTTTAGCAGAGTTTTGAACACAATAGTCTTTTTAGGTAACTTGCTGCCCTTGGCCCTTAAAGCATAGCTACTTGGTGAGTTATACCTGCCTCTGCCCAGAGCAAGATGTGGCATCAGTCTCCCTTTGCAAGAGTTCAGCCCAGTATGTGAGAGACTTCCCATATCACAGACTGTGCAGGAAGGTGTGAAAAGCAGCAGCAAACAGAGCATTTTCTAAATTGGCTTATAAAGGGTACATTAGTGAGCATGTCCTACAGGAATGCAAGGTAGATTCACAGATGCATCCCTTTGTCACACTACCTACCATAGGAGATAGAAATTGCTAGCACAAGCTGGATAACTTGAGTGGCTGCATTTTTATTTTAAAGGAGAAAAGTGGTGTGTGTTGCGGAAGCAGAGGTGAGGGTGTCAAATTAGAAGTCATAATTACCAGAAGTTAGTCAGGATTTCTTTTTCCTCCCATTTCTCCCAAGCAAAGTCCAAGGGTGACATCATGCATTCCCTGCCCTCTTCACGATGTTCTGACCATCTTTTTCATTGTGTTTGGTTGCTTCTAGGAAGGCCTTTATCTCGGGAGTTAATCATAGAGTGTGGGAAGGGAAATGGTGACGATATGACTCCTTCAGGGTAGTAGAATAAGCAAAACAGAGACGCAGTCCTTCCTCAGCTGTCTGACATTATTTCCACCCCATAGAATTACATTTAGTTCTCCATTTGGTAGACCTCAAAACATAGGCCATATTCTTAATGTGAAACATTTTGCTGTCAACACTGATGATCATGTCTTCTTGGTCTGCACAAACGTGGATGAAACCTTTGCTGTAATAAATGAAGGTGTTTGGGGCCTTACTCTTTGAACAGGTGGTTTCCTTACATTGGTATATATATCGTGGGACTTGCAGATTTTGACAGCCATGGGGACAGATGCATTTTTTCTTCATTCCCATCTCATAGTTATTCCTCAGTCAAGATGAATTTGACTACCTTTCCTACAATGGCATCCTAGCGAAAGAGTACTCCTCTCTGTCATTTGCCTTAGTACTGCCAGCTAACTTCTACCATCTCAGCAGAAGGGGCAGAGATATGTTTTAATTTTGTGTATGTAATATTAATTCTACCCAAATGTCTCAAAATTAGGAGGTAAAACTTCCTAATATTCACTAAAAATAAGTGTTTTAATCCATAGATCTCTCTAATAAGATGTGTTATAAAATATCACCTTGATGCTAGAAAAAAATGTGTTCCAAATGATTGTTATTTGTGACTGGTACTGATCAATTTTTCACAGTCTTTCTGTGTTTGAAACGCTTGTCTCTGAACAGCATTATTTACAATGGAAGTTATGTGATCTTTTTCTCAAATATATCTGTAGTCCCTGTTAACAGACATATAGGAAGACTCCTTATCCCTTCAGCATTCTGAGAAGTACACATAAGAGTGGGGAAAAAAGACCTCAAAAAATGAGGTGACTTGCCTTATGAAAACATTTGATCTGGAAACTTAATTTAGATGTCCCAAGCCTGAGATGTCTTACACAGAAACCTGTCCTCTTCCTCCAGATTAAAGGAGAATTCTGTGTGTACTTCAGCTTCAAATTGAAACATTAACCAGTGAACAGCCTTCATACATTAGTACTCTAAATATATTCAAAAGTGTTAACTACTTTGCTATACTATACTTGAAGCAAATTCAGGCAGTATGTACTTCAAAACTGAAAAATTATTCTCCAATATGCCTTTGTAGTAAGTAATACTATATATATATACATTTTTATTAGTGTTGTCTATGACAGTACCTGTTTCTAGGAGACTGTCATCACAGGCATGCTACTCTGCAAAACTAAGAGTTATGCTCTTATTATTGACACAGAAACATGCTTTTATTCAGCAGACCAATTTATGAAGGAATTCTATTTTTCACTATGTAAAAAGGAGGGGGGGGGGGAGAAGAAGAAGAAAAAAATACTTGCAGCATAGACCATCTGAGGTATGTGGTCCTACACAAGAAAACTTGAATGTCTTATTCCCATTGGTTTAAAGTAATCAGGTTGTCCATGTACTGATGTTGTTAAAGAGTGACACAGAAGAATGTATTCATTGTTTAGCAGCAGCGCAGAACATCTTTAACTGAAGATGCCAGTTTCCCTAAATTTCTGCAAGTTAGTGCTATTGCTCAATTTTTAAACTACAGCCTCTCTCTACTCTTCACATTTTTATGGATAAGTGGTTAAAATTAACTAAATTCAGAACAAGTCAGCAGCTGGCTTAGAAGGCAGATGTTATTTGATGACAATGCTAGCTCATCACTGATATCCCAGACAAATCAACCATGCATTTTAGTAGTATCTATTTTATAAAGAGGTTTTACTGAAACAGGAAGATACAAAACTTTGATTCCCACAGTGAAATAACCAGCTATGATACATAATAAATAATTTTTTGCTTGGTCTTTAAGAGCTGAAAAATTCTTGTTAGGTAAATGCCATCATAACACTAGCCCTGCATTTCTGTGCATTTTCTTGACTTTCATATTTTATTCTAATTGAATTGCAGTTTATTATAGCTATTTTAGGGATCAATACTCCTTCATGGGGGCAAGATGAATAAGAATCAATCTGAACACTTCAGATCCTTTGTCAGGAATTGCTTCAAATTGCAGCCCTTTCTTTGCAGTAATCTGTGCCATTCTGTTAGCACCATCAGTCACTGACAACAAGACACCTGAACTGTGTTTCTTTTCCTGTACATTGGGATCTTTCATTGTTACAGAGACAGATATTCTTTCTTATAAGGTTAGAAAAGATCCACAGTGGCTTTTATACCATTATATTTTAAACTCTAGACTTCATTAAACCACTCTTCAGCTCCTTCACTTCCAGCCTTCTTGCTGCTTATGAATTATTCAGGGTAGATTTCACTTGAGGTAAATAGTTTGATTTGAAGGTTTTTGTATCTGGATTTAGATGCAACGGGAAGTGTTAAACGCTCAGAATTTTAAGTGAGGAGAATTGCAGAGGCTCAGCTATTAAGATGGAAGACATTTGCAGTTAGTGCTCTGGGGCTGCCATTGAGATCTCAGCACGGTGCTATTTGTCATTCTGAAGTAGGTAGGCATTATGATGCCTGGAGTATAAATCAGCCTTTACATGGTGTCGAGTCCTGAAGCACTTTGAACACTCTAATCCACTTCTGAGTTAACAGAACATTTTTGGTTTTACAAGCTTTAAAGTTTCCCTTTTTATTTAACCCTGTCATCCTGTTATTAATCATCATTATTTTCTAGAATTTTATATACCTCCCCAAAATACAGTTCTTAATGTTTTGCTTCAAAGTTTTGGTGAAGTCACTGAGATGAGCTTTAGCCTCAATCATCCAGTAGAGATGCAGTTTCAGCAAAATTAATTATATTAATTCTCCTCACGTAAAGAGGAATACTGGCTTTTCCTACTAGCAGGCTGGGCAGGCCAGCATTATTTGGCTGCTGTACCAGAGGGTGCTCTCTGTGCTTTGTCTTCACCCAGTTCTCTGTAGCATCGTGTTGGTGTTGCCTCCTGGACAAAGCTGAAATGAAGGAGTAGCAGTTTTCATGTGCCTGTTTTTACCATATGTCTGCAGCCCAGTAGTCAATATTAGCTCAGCACACCAAAGCAAACCTTTTAAATGCTTGTTATCTTCTTTCATCTGGGCAGCTAGCCCACATACAAAGGGTCCGTTCAGAAACTATACATACTGTAGGATGTCAGTTCACTGAATGTCAGTTTCTGTTCTTGCAGTGGCTGATTAAGTGTTTTAACCATCAGAAAGCATTTTGTGTATTGCGTATTGCTATATATATATATAATTATATACACTTTAGTCAGATGGCACAATTGTGCAGTCAGTTGAATGTACAATGTTTTTACAGGTGGAGTTGTTAGCATTAATGAAGTCTGTTAAAATCACTTTATTTTCCTGCCAGGCAGCACAGCCTGCATCACTGGCTGCATACCTTCAATTGCTAATATGCAGTGACGGAGTCAGTGCTGTGACACAGTTAGTTACTCCCCCTGAACTGACAGCCACAGCTGAATATGTTAGTACCAACCTGCTTCTGTGCTGTGCACTAAAGCCCACGCTGGCCAGTGGTGTTTGGAACTCCCTGCCACACCAGTCAGCTCAGGTGGAGGGAGAAGAGCTAGATTCTCTCACTTCAAGGTATTGCCACTCACTTCTGAGCAATGCGGGTTACACTTTCAATTCTTTTGCCTGTGGAATGGAGACAGGAGATCACTGAGGACAGTGTTGTCAGATTTATTTATTTATTTGCTTATTTATTTAATGCTGCTTCTTAGCTTTCATACAGTGGATCAGAAATGTTCCAGTTATAATTAATCTAAATTATAGTAGCCTAAAGTTAAGTCATTGCTATCTCTGCTGAAAAGCTTCTTTTTTTACACAGCCACTTAAAGTTGTTGTTTTCATTGAAGTGCTCATGCTCAGTAAAGAAATTTAATAGTTCAGTGGCAGAGTGATTGCTTTTGTTAGTGGTAGTACATTGAAGTTATATGATCTCTCATAAATCTGGACTTTGATAAGGTCCTGGAGTGACAGGATTAATGACATTCCACTGTAAATTATTCAAATCCCTGCTTGTGCACTGACTAGCTCTTTGGAGAAACAGGCAAGTGATACTGAGTCTTTTACTGCTTTAGAGAATACCTATTATTTAATTCTGACCGAAGACAGAAATTTGCCCATCTGTATTGTGGATCAGGGGAATCTGCCTAACAGTAGGCAGACTTTATTTTTTTATTTTTCTGCACATGGTTTTACTTCCAGAAGTATTCCACTTTATACAAAGGCTGCTTTTCCTATTTCTTCATCCTTTTCATTTCAGTTTTTGGGCCCCATATAGCATGCCAAGAGCAAAGTACATAGACTAGCCTGGTGACATTAACTTCATCTGGTCCATCAGGCTTTCCTGGCTGCTTATGTTTCCCTTGTGCCACGTCAGCCTCATCAAATCCTATTTTTCCTCTTGGCTTCTTTCTATCAGCCTGCGTTCTTTTGAGCATTGTCTCTTCAGCCATATCTCATCCCATGCAGTGCTTTCAGTTCCCGTTACCAGCATTACCTCCCCTGTGAGGATTATAAACCCTGCTCCTGGTGCAGCAAAACTATGTGGATTTCATGGCCGGGACAACCTTGATCTATGGAAAATTAAAATGAGCATGTCCTTCTCACATTTTAAGATCTCTTCCAGAAATTCATGGGCTTGAATGTCAGAGGGACTATTAGTATTTTTGTTACAGCCCTATATAACGGCTCATCCCTCTACCCAGCTGAGTAAGCTGTGATTAAAAGGTATCCTAAAACAATTTACAGGAAACAATACATCTAGCAATGGAGAGTTTTCCTCATCCTTTAATCTTCATTGATTAAATGTTTATCAGGTGTTCAGCTGGGAGTCTAACTGCTACTCATTTCTTTCATAGCTGTTTCTGGGACATAAGAAAAATAGTCTTTTCTATTTTCAAGTAACACTCTTCTGTGTACTACTGTTACCATATTCATGTCACTTGAAAATTTTTGTCAGGCCAAAAGCAAATCCTTATGCATGACATGTTAACTCTAATTTCTTACAGATTTTCCATTTTTTATGTAATTGTAAAAACTGAATGCAGCACAGACCGTTGTCTCAACGCTGTACAGAGAGTCATCCTGCCTGAAAATATCTGTTCTCTGTATTGAGGAATTGCTAGCTGTTGTTGCAGTAGCTTTCTGCTGAGGTTTAATGTTTAATAGAGGAAAGCTCAAGTAAAGCCAATTGGAAATATTGTCAGAAGGTAAACCTCCTGCGGTGGAGTGCAGGGCCAAGCAAAGGCAGCTGACAGACTCATCTCACCTATCATCATTGGGCACCTCTGCACCATACTTCAGTAAACATTATGGACCGATCCCATGCTAAGTTGTATTTTGGTGTACAGCACATGTGCTGCCCAGGCTGCTTCTCAGCAGTTTGCAAAGCACTACTTTCTCCAGTCCATAGTAGAGTGACACTAATCAAGAGGTTCACAAACCTTATCTCCCCCCTTCCCATAGCTATTAGATTGTTACCAATTAAAATAACTCACTTTTATTCTTGATGGTCCACTCTTACTGGAAATATTGATCAAAAATTTTCATTTTGCATTATAAAACAATCTTTACAATTAACCATTTATGTATCTAGAAGTTGCTCGTAGATGCTACACCAGTGCCTTTGTGTACTGCAGCCCACAAGAATATTGCTGTTTGCTGAGCTCATACTTCTCAAATTACATTAGCCTATTTTAACAGCACAAAAACAGATTTCAGAGACTTTGCTTAAAAAATTTTACAGCAGTTTGCCTTTGAAACTGCTACACAATTTAATGGCTTTTCTTTTTGATTTACTGGCAAGAAAAAAAGTCGACTGCCCTTTCTGTGGAAAACTTAAAGGCTGAACAGAAAATTATTTTGCTGACACATCAAATGCTTTTTGCAACGGAACTGATTTCTTTCAGTAATAAAAGTTGATTGGTATAATGAAAGAATGTTTTGTGTAAGCATCACATGACTACAGGCCCCCAGCCTTCACTGAGACACTCAGGCCACACTCATTTGAATCAACAGGCTTATCCACACGGTACATACTGCAGAATAGAAAGCTCAGAACAGAAAATGTCGGTTTCCAATTATTTATCTTTTAATTTTTTAATATATCCAAATTATGTAGCATACTGTTCCCTTCAATCCTTTCTGAACTGTATGTAGTCTGGAGAAAAGGAGGTGGAGGGGGGACCTTATTGCTCTCTACAACTACTTGAAAAGAGGTTGGGGGGGGGGGGGGGGGCGGGGTAGGTCCCTTCTCCCAGATAACTAGTGACAAGACAGGAGAAAATGGCCTCAAGTTACATTAGGGGAGGTTTGGGAGGATATTAGGAAAAAATTCTTCACTGAAAGGGTGGTCAGTCATTGGGACAGGCTGCCCAGGGAGATGGTGGAATCACTATTCCTGAAGGTGTTTAACAAACACATCGATGTGGTGTTTAGGGACATGGTTTAGTGGTGAACTTGATAGTCTGGGATTAATGGTTGGACTTTATGATCTCAGAGGTCTTTTCCAAGCTAAATGATTCTATGATTCTATGTGTATATATTTATGTATCAAGATGAATATATTCACAAATAAACACACATATATGTATGTACGTACGTATTTGTATGCTTTCAATTTCTTTTCAGCAGACTAGTTTCTGCTTGACTGGGGACCTGTGGCTGCTATCTCATTGCTGACTTAGGATTGTCCGGAAGATATCCTTGTCCAAACAAATCTCCTTTCTCCTCTCCTTTCCCCAAATGGGTCATGAAGAACTATAGGGAAGAAGGTCTGAGGGCTGCTAGCATGTTAACAGCTAGTAGTTTTTAAGAAAGCTTTCTGACAAGCAAAAATAGAGGCACTGTTACACTTCTCAGTGTATGGCAGGAGAGGAGGGAGCCATTACAAAAACTATTGCTGTTTTGTCACTGAAACTCAAGAAATCACTGATGTTTTATATTGCCAGCTCTGTCCCAGCTAATATGAGCTTAAGCTAAAGGCAGACGCCTTGATAACTGCCTGTTCACTAATGGTTTCTACTCATGCAGTTTAAGATTGCTATTCATTTGTTTATTTAGACACTCCTCTTTTATACAGTTGTCTGTCTTCTGTTACTGAAGCATTTAAATCTAAGAACTTGTACTCCCATATGCCATAATTGAGTTTAAATGTTAATTTTTTCAATTTCCTGAAATGTATGGTTAACAGGAGTTTCATATCTTGGGCAATAATGATATTTTTTTGCACTGGAACACATTACTCTCTTTGCTTAGCTGCTAACACCCTCTTCATTTTCTCTATCATCTGGTGAAATTCCTTTGAAATGCCCATGTCTCTGTAGCAAGTTCCCATTGCCTGATGCTGTTGACCACAGAGGCACCTGATACTTCTCTTACTCATTACTCTCTCAGTTGTTTTTATCTTAGATCATTAGATCCCCCCCCCTTTTTTTTTCTTAGATTATTATTAAAAATCATTTCTACTCAGTTTATCAGCTTAGAAACAGAAATGGAAGGATCTCTGGGCTAACCAAGTTCAGTCTCTTGCTGCTGTTGCAAGAACCAGCTCATACAATACTCAGCTAGCCAATGAAGATGCTAAAAACAGTATCCCTTTTGCTCAAGGAGCTTTGATTTATTCAGGATTCCAGTCATGCAAAATGGCTACACTTCCCTTGTCCATGTACACTGTCTTTTGCGGTCACTCCTGATTGCACCTAGTTTCTGGCTCCACAGAAGAAGGGAAAAATGTCTACATGAGCTTAAGAAGGTTTCTTGATGCTGGACTCAGTCCCATGAATTTATGACAAAAAGCATAGGTTTTACATGGAACAACCTGCCTTTAAAACACTTACTCCCTCTGCCTGTTGTGATGGGCCAGATGTGCCACTGTCGCTATTTCACGTGTTCTAGGGACAGAGTGATTCCAACAGTCTCTGTAGGTGCACAGTGGATTTGTTTTGTTTTCATGCTGGTCACACACAGTAGAAGGCTCCTTTAAACAGGGCTGGCAGAAGTCCACGCTGTCCCTCACTGTGGGAGCAATTAACTCTATTATATAGATAACCAAGCTCATAGAAATGAGGTATGGGTACCATTACATGCCCCTGCAACATTTGTTTAATTGCTAAAGCACTTGTTTATGCACTGCTTTGCTGGAAGAAAATGTATTAAACTATAAAACAATGATCTGTCAGGTGTAAAGCCTGCAACCTTGGGGGGATCATTACCGGCCTCAGATCAGAAGAATTTAAGAAACTTTGTCATATATCAAATGTCTGAGACCTAAGCTTCATCTTGCAGTTAGCTATAAGGCAATTTTATGGACTGTCAGTGTGAAGAGAGTATTTGCATATTTTTATCAGCCAGTAATTGGGGTTTTTATAATTTGTGTTTTCTATCTTTTTGAATTACACTATATCATGTTGTTCATAAGCAACTGCAGCATTGTCACGTTAACAGGCATAGCTATGTTACCTCAAAGCATCTGATTTACTTCCTTGTAGTTGTTTGGTAGAAAAATTAAATTAATGAATTGTGTTCAAGCCAGTGGCAGCTTTGATGCTTTTTAGATGGCAGAGGTATCAACAGAAAATTTTATGGTAGGTGTGACTATGCAAATATATATAATGCAGTCAAGGTTTAACAGATTGATATCATAAGAAAAGAAATAGCATATGTTATTCATTATCAAGCTAAAACTAACTGCAGAAGAATAATCAAGTCTTGTAGACAGAGATGAAATTTGATCAGTACCTTATAGCTTTCTCCTATATGTTTCCTTCTGAGCTAGCCTTGTTTGCCACATACCTGTTTCTGCACGCTTGGATGTAGCCAGTCAAATATGAAACTGGTTGCATGTTGTGACAATTGCATTTCACAGTTATTTCCGGAGACAAGTAGGAGAAAGTTGTGAGGTCCTTTCAAGGTAAAGACTGTTCTTCATCATTCCACAAAACAAATTTTAGCAGGGTTTATGAAATTTGGGGGGTGGGGGGATGGAGGGTTGAAGCCACTGTACCCTAGATAAGACCCATCTCTGTTTGAAGCCTTATTAAATTAAAATATATTAATTTTTGCCAACGTATACCAAAATTTTGTGTGTGAAAAATGTAATGGCCTGTGTATGTATTCATAGTGAGATGCACTGGTCTGCCTTACATTTATTGGGTTAGCCATGTAATTTTAATTGCTGCAAGGCAAACTCAACAAATTTACTGCTTTATGATTTCTGAGAAACTTTTGTGGAGGATAAGCTGCTGTACTCAAGAGATCTGACCCCCAATATGTGGCCACTGCATCTGCTTTAGCCTAAGTTGTTGTTTAAGGCTGAAAGTTCTTTATTAGTAGTCTGTTATGTCTACCAGGCATTACCTTTGTTACTGTATATTTAGATGCCAAAAATGAAAAAAAGTGGGAAAAGTAGCATACTTTCTGTCACTATGGGCTTATTAGAGTAAGTAAGACTCCATGAGTTCAAGCTTCTGGAAAATGAAACATGATCTTAAGTCTAAAAAAAATTTCTAAATTATGATTTTATATTCAAGGCTATTTTATTATGTGATTTTTTAAATACTGATTGTTCTTGGGAAAGTCGATGCAGAAGTTACTTCTGCTGGGCATCTACACCTTCCAATAGCTACCAAAGGTATTAAGTTTCTCCAGTCCTCTGAAGGTATTAGACCTGAAATTTGTCGCTTCTTCAGGGTTCTATATAAAATACCATTTTCAAGCTAACTAAAGACAGCTATTGATGCTACCTATCTTTGGAATGGAAGAAGGTGGTATGGTCCCTTATAGAGGAGGGAAAAAGATGAGAGTATCTGTTTTAAATTATGGTGTGTTCCCCTTTAGAATCTGTTGTTTTATATCTCATCTGAAGACTCTTGGCTTGTTGTTGAAACTCCAGCACACTTCTGAAACATCCAAATAATTTTCCATGTTTGTCTGTCACTCAAGTATTGATTCTGGCTGCCTCTGACACTTTGAAATCTAATGAGCTCACAGTCCAAGGTCTTGCAGCTGCTGGCTATTTCTTCCAATATCTCATAATTTTCCAGCTTGTTTTTAAAACTACCTATATCTATTTCTCATTTTAGGTTAGATGACCTTGGACCATTCAAACTGTAAAGCTGTTGTTAAAATGAATAGTCCTTTGACTTGCACATTGACTTTCTCAGAACTTTCAGCATTGATGATACACCATCTTGCTCATTGTGACTAACTTTCTTTGACTGTATATTTCAATTGCATAGATATGAGCTTTAAAAAGTCATCACACACTTTCTTCAATCAATTAAAAAAAATCTACATACACAACCCTGGTTAAGAATTTTTTTACCATTTTCTCCTTCATTCACTCACAGTACTTTTTTTCAGAGAAGGTAAAATTCTCCAGAATTAGCAATAGTCAGTATTGATATAAACTGTCATTTCTGGGCTGATAAATGATCCCTATTTGAAACGAAACATACCTTTCCAGTTAGGTATCTTGGAACAACTCGTTCAAACACCTTTGTGAGGTAGAATGATAACTGGGGAATACTATCACACGTACCTGGGGCTTTTCTGGTTCTATAAGCCTCTTGCTATGCTTTTATAACCACACATGTTGAGTTGTTTCTGTTAGCAGAAATATCTCTCTGCTACCTGGGAGCCACTGGATTTCATGGCTTCTGAGAGCTCTCTGACACAGAGCTTTGAGATGTTCTCTCTGCTATAACAGCTTCTGGCTGAAGTGCTGCAGCTATGGGGCAAACCTCTGGACCTGCAGATATGGTTTTGGAGCAGAACAAGGGCTTCTCAGTGAGGCCATACTTGATCTGTATATCAGGGACTTCCTTACACAGAAACAGACCTTTCTGGATCTGTGTGAACGAACTTTTCTTGTGTCACAATATGAGCTTCCAGGAACAGGCTGCTTTGCACACAAAACTACTTCCTCCAGACTGCTCATCATTGCAGTGGAGAAAGTAATTTTTTTGGCTCACCTAGAGAAGCTGGGATGTCATTTTTAGGTGGAATAGGCAGAGAAAATGAGCAAATACACCTGAATAATAGATGTTTTACTGGGATTTTGAGTTCTTCTAGGAAAGCTCTTCTAGGAAAACTCATACACTATCCCTCCATAGCTTGTTCTGCAGTAGTTGGTTATGACATGAGTGCTGGTCCCTAAATTCTGCATGCTTTGGTGGCCACAAAAGATAGATAAAATGAGATATCATACTTAGACATTTGTACGAGACATTGTTAGTTAATGACATTTTAACCAATGAGATATTAGTGGCCATTGTTTTGGATGACCTCTCCCAGGCTGACCTGCCATGATCAATCAAGCCATAACCTGAACAAATAACAATTAGGAAAACAGAACTTAATTACTCACTTATTAGTCACAGATTTTTAGGTGGGGCGAGCTGTTAGGAGGCCAAACACAATAAAGAATTGCTCTTACCGTTGTTTGGATGTCAATAGCACAAATGTCACAGTGTAAGTGCGTGCAAGACTGTGCAGGACAGTGTGTGACTGGAGTGTTTTTCTCAGGGAGGGGATCCTCAGCATCATTGTCTTTCAGAATCGGTTTCCACAGTGACAAAGCAGTCTTTCAGAACAGGCGTAGGGAAGTTAGCCCAGGGCATGGCCCTTTTTCTATACCACCAAAACCCAATGCAATACTTGCTTAAATATCCTTGTGAAGGGCATCATCTATGCTTTGATATGTTTACTTTTCAAACTGAGTCAGGAAGTAAATCATAACTGATGTTGTGTTTGTGTTATGTATTGATTGGTAACCTCTATTGATTTCTGTATCTGTCCTTGTGGCAATTCGTGTTTGCACATTTTTAGATCATGAGATTCTGTTCAACTAGAAATGATTGTTTTTTCTGATGTTTTGTTTTTTTTCCTGGAGACTTTAGTAGCTTAACAACCAAGATATCTTCTATTATGTCAATGGGTATTTCAAGAACAACAGATATTTTAGGAAGCTCATATCTCTGTAATCAGTTTTCAAAGTATTTGCTTAGAAGTATAATGCAGTGCAAAACCAATAACCATCATTATCATCATAACACACAACATATTGAGGAAGAAAGTCCATCCATATAGGCTGATGAACTAGCAGCTATTACTGCAATTCTGCTGTAGTAGTCTTATACATGTTGTGTAGTTTACAAAGAGGTTAATGCAGTAATTTGTTCCTCCAAATGAATAGAAACCAGTGGAAGTTTGACTTAGGGATTTACTTTCCCAGTGTGCTAAGAAAGCTATTCTAAATACCTGTGGTCACTGCTGCATTTTCACCTCTTGAAACTAGTTCAAAAAATTCCCACCTCTTCCATGAAAAATGCTGCGAAACTCACAAATGTCCTTGTTGACCTCACTTAGGTCTTTGACCTGCCCTTGCTGAATTCATGTTCATTAATGAAAGAAAATAAAAAAACTTGAAAATGTTAAGGTCTGTTTAACTAGACCAGCCTAATAAGGTTGTGTGTAGATTATGGAAGATTGAAACCCACGACCAGTAAGATGTTAAAATTGCTGGCAGGCCAGTATTTGCCTGTGGCAAATTTTCACATAAAAACCTTACACATTTTTTATTGTTATAACCTGTACTAACAGAAAGTGAAAAGATATAGTTTCTCATAGCTTAAAGGAAAGCTTGTGCATGGTCACAGACCCTTCATGGAAAAGAAAATTAGCAAACTATTCATATATAGCATAAGAAAAATCAATTATCCCATGCCAAGGAAATTATTAATTTCCTGATAATTTACTGCTTTTTATTTAAAAACTAACATCTTCCTGCTCATCAAACATAATTGACAAAATCTATTACTGAAAAATCATTCTACGGGATTGTTTGCTTCTTCAGTGGTTCAAGTCCTCTTGCACAAAGGAAAAAAACGCACAACAAAACCAAAAAAACCCTCAAAAGTCAGATGTCTGACTGTGCTGAGAGAGGAGAGCATAAATTTCAGCATAAATCTGTCCTGCATGCCTCCTGTGTAATGTCTGGACCATAGATGTAAGGAATAAATTACTTTTTCCAGACTCTTTGCACTTCTATCTACTGCTTTCAAATCAAACAAGAAAGTACGGTGGAGCAAAAGTCTGATCCTAAAATACTTTCATAAAGTTCTATAGTCTTATCCTTGCCACAAGATTAATTGCATAAATATATATCTTGTATATTTGTTCAGACTCTAGGACTACAGAAAACATGACTGCTCTCAGCTTTCCCATACAGTACAAAGAAAAAAACCAGTATAACAAAATGGTATTAACAAATGACTTTTCAGAGTGGATGTAACTAAGCCCTCAGGCATTTTTGTCTATTTTCACTTTCTAAGATCAGCCAGTTTTAGAACAGAAGGAGAGGAATTAATATCAAAACCAGTTCTTATGGTTTTATCTTCATTTTATTGATCCTAAATAAGCTCAGTATATTTGGAGGATGAATTCTATTAAGCAGAAAAAGTTAAGGGATTTAGAAAGGCAGTCGTGGAAAAATCTCACCTCTTGACTAATAATTCATAGTCAGGATGGAGGTTACTGAAACTGTCATGAGACACATGAATACTCACTCCTTGGCCAGAAGGAGGAACAAGAGAAGACCTTGAGCTTAAATTGCCATGAAGTCATGGTATTAAGAGGAAGTATTTCACTTTATCTAAGACAGAGGAGGAAAAGTTGTTAATGTGTTTTGGTGGTTTTCTCACTTCACAGGAGAGAAGGGAGAGAAGAGATAGAAAAATGAGATAAAGGAGAAAGAAAACTTAGAAGGAAGAAACAAATCCTTTGTTTTCAGTGTTTAATAATCTGACACTGGAGACTTGGACAAGATGACTTCCAGAGGTCCCTTCTACCCTCAACCATTCTGTGACTTTCTGTTTAAAAGTGAGGGGCAGAAAATTACATTTAGAATTTTAATTTTATATAACAATTTCTTTTAAACGGATTTTTTCCTTCACAATATATTGGTCCAATCAGTATGTGTTCCAGGTTAAAGATGTGGTACATATTTTGGTATATGAAGATATTTCCAAATAGAATATTTTCTGGAATTACTCAATTCAATGTAATTATGACTATTTAAGTCTTTTTCATAAGTATCTGCTATTAGCTAGTCTTGGCTACTGGAATAGGCAAGCCAGTGGTCTAAATCAATACAGCAATTTTATTAGGACCCTGCAATATAGAAGCAAGGTGAGAGCTGATGTCCTTCAGATTAGGTTTTTGCGTGTATTTAACTTTTTCCTTATCGCTTGACTATGATAAATTATAGCGCAGAGATGCTTATTTAAAGGTTTTAAAGATGACAATGAAATAAACCAAGTACATTTTAGTATGACATGAAGGGGATAGAGCTCATAAAGGTATATTCTGCCTAAATTCCTACCGGTCGTCATGTATAAAAACGAGCAAGAAGATATAGGATGAACTAAGTTAATCTTGTGGGGACAAAAAAAGACTCATTTCAAAGTCCACATACATAGACTTTATTTTTCCTTTGAGTCAGAGAACAATGCAAGATGGCTATTGATGGGAGCTTGTGCACATGTGTTTATATTGTTTAATAGACAATATTATATGGAGAGGAAGCTAGCAGCTGTCCTTTTTTCCCTTCTATCCATAAATCTGCCACATCACTGAATCTGACAAAGTGAAACTCTCTAGCTTTCAGTTTGTGCATAACACTGTTGCCAAACTTCATAAAGATATTTTATGGCCTGTTGAAGTGCTAAGACACTAGACTTCATGAAAAATGAAGTCTCTAAATGGATTGGAGCTATATCACTTGAGGAGTCTAAAAAATATCGCTGAAAGTCACAGTTATTAGTGACAGCACTGTGGAGAAATCTCACCCTGCTTATGACATAGCTCTGTTATAAAATATCCAAGCACATGGTGCCACAAATGGTGAGCAATTTTCACCCAAATCAAGAGTAAGAAAACTCCTTAACACCAAAGTAGCAATTAAGAAGCAGGCATTCTTTATTACAGGGCTGGATGCACGGAGGATCATTCCACCTAATGTGCATTAATGCTTATTGCTACATAATGGTACACTGGTGTTAAGGAGTTTTCTTATTCCTGATTTTGGTGACATTACTAGGGCTTAAAACCTACTTCCTTCCTCTGTATTAGGCTTTCCTTCGTGTAACACTTGATTTGTTGGTGAGAATTTTTTCCCCATTTTTTTCCCTTTTAATTACTATTTTAACAGGATGTTTATACTGAAATGGAAGATAATTATTCTGTTTTCTATTAACTCATTCCCTAAGTTGATTTCAGCTGTTCCAAATTGGATTAAAAACCTGAAAGAAATATCAGCTGTCATGCTTCTAGGCATTTGGTGACTTTGCAGGATTAGAAATACACTTATCTAATAAGTGCTTTTTTCTGTCTGATACAGCAGTTCAAAACTTGCCTGGAGCAGCTAACATTAGCCAATGTTGAAAAAAGGATAACCACACTTCATATACCACTGATATAATCAACATTCCAAATCCCTTCTTCTATGACTCTGTTTCTTCTGCCTATGTCATCGCACAGCGCAGCTGTACAGGTTTTCATTTGCACTTCTGCTGTAAGAATATTTGAGAAAATCACCTGCTTTAAACTTGTCTTTTGATTTCTTAAATTTGCCAACAGGTAGTAAGCACAAGCCAGGCTTCTCTTAACATAGCTCTGAAATACAGAAGAAAAATAAAGAAACATTAACACTGACAGTAAATGGGTAATTAATAATTTGTTGTAATGATGAGGCATATTATAACAGTCAGTATAATGCTCATTATCCAGTGCAGAGAGTGATTTGTATTCATTAATATATTCACAGGTTCATATTCCAACATCTCTATGAGCTGGGAAAGTTAATGTACAAATGAAACAATAGAACATATATTTAGAAGAAATCCTGTTAGGCGTTAAGTGAGAAATAAAAACTACTTAAGGGAAGGTAGTAGCATATTTTTTTAAATTCATTTTAACTGAATATAAGCTTTTGAGTTACATGTGCTACATCAAAGGGACTTTTTATTGATGATTATTGTCTACAGTAATAGTAATAACTATCGATTATTAAATAATTATGATGAAATTTAAAAACTAGTTATCATAGAGGGAGAGGTGGAGTAGCCTTTAAAAGAAATAAAAGACAAAGACAAAGTACTGGAACCAGCAGAGTGTCTCAGTTTGCATCAGCTACTAACATGGACTCAGAACTACAGAAAGACTGGGCCACCATGGCAAGGGCATTTTTTCTTTTTCTGCCTCCAGCCTTTCTTTCCTCCTTCCCTTCCACAATCCCCCCCCTTATGCTGGAGAGCAAAGGAAAGGCTTCAATGACCTTGACACATTTCCATGTCTCTTCTTTGGAGATGAGAACAGACCTTATAAAGTTCACATGTGCATATTAAGCCTATAACCATCTGCTACAATTATGAACAGTGAGGTGGTTAAGTTTAGCATTTGGAGAGGAGGTCTGAAGGTCAGCTGTGCTTCAGCTGTAGTGAAGTGTATTAGATTGGCTTGAATAAGTGAAAAATAACAGCAATAAATGAGCAACTAATTTTTAAAGTGGGTTAGCTTGTGGGGTATTTAAGAACAGGAATAGCATCAGAGGATGGATGGTACACTCATCTCTCAGATGTAACAGGAATTAGAACATTCTTAATGTCCTTAGGATGCTGAGCTAGCTTCTTGACAGTTTTGGTGGGTTTCTTTGTAAATTCAGATGCTGTAAAAAGAGTAGACTCTTACATTGGCATGCATTTGTTGTGCTGTGAGCAGAACTCTTATTTAGCCATTGGTTTTGGAACCCACCACTTCCTTTCCTGTGTAAGGAGATATAATACATTAAGTATCAACAACTCGTGGTGAGTTGTGGGAACAACTAGCTCTCGAGAATACAAGTGCCTGTTGTGTAAATTCTGGATGTTCATCACTCATGCTTTAGTGTTCTGTGAAGGCATGTGTCTAGGTAGCTCTGTGGGCTTCAAACATTTATCTACTTGCTCATTGCCTAGATGCTAACAAGTTTTATGAAGTTTCAACTCTGAGAGGTGCCACCACATCTTTTTCTAGAAGCCATAATTACGATAATAAAGTACATTCTTTCTGAGAGTGTTTCAGTTACTTAGATTAAAAGGACGCTTAAGAATTAGAAAGTAGTCTCCTCATGGAAATTCCATATTTGGCCAGGGTTTGCTGTGTTCAGTGTAACTTTTAGTGCACCCACTCATTTTGGGGAAATTAGGGGAAAGGAAGTCTAGCTCCATCACAACCTGATAAACACTTCTTTTAAAGTGTTCTGTGCTCTTGGGAACAGGTGATCAAAGCCTGGGCATGCAGCCCAAGGACTCTGGGGGGTGGTAAAAAGTATTATAAGTCCAAACAAGTGAAAGAATTATTTGGTATAGTGTTTAGACTTGTTCTGTTGCATGCCCGGTACAAGAAAGAAACAGGTACGCATGAGCAAAGGGCAATGTACAGCAGGTCATTACCCTGAACACTTTTAGAGTACCTAAAGTACATTAGGGAAACTAATACTGCTGCAATAGCTTCTCAGACTTCAATAGTATTTGTTGGCGTGGTGTGAAGGAGTACAGAAAGGTGGAGGACTTGAAGGAACAGCCTCACCTATAATTTGTAGGCAATGTTTATCTTATGAAATGGAGTATTTAGAAATTAGTAATAACTTTACTGAAGTGTTATTCAAATGCTGCATCCACTTGAAAATATTTCAACTGTAAATGCCTTTGATTTCTTCTGAGAGGTGGGGGAAGGTGTGAAGAAGAGATGGTTTTTTGAAACATTACCCCAGCCCTCCTGATGCCTATTGAACTTGCACTCAGCTCCTGATCTCTTCATAACTTAGGACAATCACAGATTGTTAATAACTTCAAGATATTGTTTTATATGAGTTTGCCACTTGGTTGTTCAAGGAGTGTGATTCTGCAAATGTTGTTTCTTGTTTTGCTTTTGTTTACTTACATACAGAACTGTGTCAATATGACTCAGTCTGTTGTGTTTTATCTGGGATTTAGAGAACTTAGGTACTTTTAAACCAATCAGTTGCCAAGACTGCCCTTCTAGAAAATTTGTTCAATTCAACTGAAGCAATTGAATTACTAAATTGTTTCATGTGCCTTCAAATCCAAAAATCCAAAAATACCTAATATTTCTGATTATGTAAAAAGCACACTTGAAATAAACTTTTAATAAAAAAAAGAGAAAATGCATCCAGAAATCCTATTTGATGCTTCTTTGTTCAGTACTGAAACATACTTACAGTCTTGTTTTATATCTTCATGAGTGGTTCTGAATATTTATAAGAAGTTTCCCTTCAAAAAGACCCAAACAAAAAACCAAAACAGAACTCCCCTGGAATTTTTAAGTACTTGACACTCGGCACATTTTCAGGAGTCCTTTTCAAACCATGATTTAAAGAGAACACATGAATTCATCTGGGCTATTTTATGTTTAGAAATTCTTTTATAAGTTTTAGATGTATCAGTTCTGATGTGAAAAGTAAATGAGATAATCAGAATTTAAGTTCTAAGGATATGACTTGGAAAATATTGCTTAGTTTATTAATATTGGGGAGTTTAGTACTTCTTTAATGGGTTCCAACTCTGTCATAATCCAGAGCGAAAACGTCTTAATAATTAGTTTCAGCTGTTAAGATTTCAGTGCTTGTTTCTTTATTGAATATTCATTTACATCTCAGCTGAGGTCTTTGCCTTGATCTCAAGGCAACAAAGCTTTCAGATCATTACTTCATAGTTTTATTTCTTTCAGTATGAAGATTTAGGGCCTACTGGCAAAATAATGCTCCATGAATCCTCATTAGGATGCTTTACCCAGCTGGTCCCTCCCACAGTCGTGCTACTTTTGTGTATTAATCTACTGTGAACATTTAAACTGAACAAATACTGTATTATCTCTGGAGGAGACTGTGACCTACTCCAGTCCTGGAACTGAACTGTAGCTGTGTTTGACAGCCAGCTCTGCCCTGTTCTGTCTCAGCACCAAGACAATCACCTAATTAATGCTTAAAAAGAAAAAAGAAAAAAGAAAAAAAAGCAATCCATCTGTGTAATGACGAAAAATGGTTAAGAAGTAAATGTTAATGTATATGAGTAACAAATAATACTTTAATATTCCATGTTTAATACTAAGTTGTGTTCAGTTATCTGGAGCTGAGAAGAGGAGGAAAAGGGAGGGTCAGTATATCTACTAACAAGCATTAGGTTATATACTTGACAATCCCATAGAAATTGTAACAATTTTTCTCACAGGTACACTGCTGGCTTATGTGAGTAGCTGACAGTATATGTCATGTACAGCTACACAACTTTTCTAGAAGAGCAAGCCACTGTATTGATTACAAATCAGCTATTATTGCACTCTAAATTGTTCTTCAGTTTTGTAAACCCATGGGTGCATGTGGACTAGAAGAACATTAATTTTTACAGTTCTGAGGGTTAGGTATTTCTTCTGCTTGGTAAGGGGGCTGTCTTCTTATAAAAGGGAGCAAAAAAGAGTCAGCTGAAATAATATAATGAACTATTTATACATACATAAGAAACAATTCTTCACCAAAAGAGTGGTCAAGCACTGGAACAGGCTGCCCAGGGAAGTGGTTGAGTCACCATCTCTGGAGGTATTTAAAAGACATGTAGATGTGGCACTTAGGGACTTGGTTCAGTGGGGGGCTTGGCAGTGTTAACGGTTGGACTCGATGATCTTAAAAGTCTTTTCCAATCTAAAGGATTCTATGATTCTCACCCTATTATTTAATAGTAAATATAACTTACTGAGTTGTTTCTGAAAGATTGCAGCTGTTTCAGCTCCTTAAGTAACCTGTGAGTAATGATCATTGTTAGAACAGTTAAAATGGTAACAGACTTAAAACTTACCCTGTGACGTTTACACTTTCCTTCTTACTTTGTGATTCTGTAAGTATTAAATGAGTGACATTTTACCCTTCTCAAAAAGCCCATTTTGCATTTCTCAGTGTTGCACTTAGTCTGAGCGTATACACGTATGCCTTTAGTTGTGACTTCAGTGATGTCTCCAATGCACGATTTCAGGATTGTCCTCTTTGTAAACCATCCAAATTCTTCTAACCTTGTCTTGGTTTCTGCTCTGGGATACTGACCTACATGCTTTTCTACTGCATGATTTTAGGATAATAATAATAATAATGATTAAGATAATGGACAGTGCAATTCACAAGGTCTTCAAAACTGTGCTTTGTAGTTGGCATATGGTGTTTCTTAACTAATTTGTATTCTAATTAGTCAATTAAGTGCTTGAAAATGTAGGTATACTTTTTATTCAGCTATAAGCTTGGACTTCAAATTGCGGAAGTTCTTCATGCGGCATCCAATGCCATTCTACCAGTGCTGTCTTGGAGGAAAACTTCTAACTTACATGCCACAGGAAATGTGCATCAGAAATACAACCTGGTGGGGTTTTCCTGTTCAAAGTAATGGATACGCCCTCCCAGTAGTCATAAATAGCAACAGATTGTAATGTGAGTACCGTCTAGTGCAACAAGGCTTTTTGCTTGTTTTAGCATATGACTGGAAATGTTAGGTGGGGAGAGGTGAATCTTCTGCAAATTTTGTGTACAGCTATGAATAAAACAGAAAAAGAACAGGGAATAAAAAGCTCTGTAGGTCATCCCAGACAGGAGTCAGACCTCAGCTGCTCACCACTGTTGTGAATGATCTGTGCGCTCTGTTTAATATGGGACTAGAAAAAAGAGTTACTGTGAGGCAAAACTGCAGTGTTGTTTGACTTCAAAATATTAGGTATTCTCAAACTGTGAAACTTTAAACTGCTACTTTTTTCAGAGTTTCAGCTTTCAGGCCTTTCCTTTCAGCAATTTTCAGTTAAAAAAACAGTGATTGTCAGTGGCTTATGAAAGGAGAAATATTTCAGTAATTTAAATGTCATAATTGTCCAATAAACCATATGTATCTAATACTCTGTGCTTTGAGTATTTTTGAGTAACAAACTTCTGACAATTGTGGTTAGTGTATTAATTTTAATAAATATTACTCATCCTTTTATTTTTCAACCTATTTCAATTAAACTACAGCGATTTGGAAAGGAAAAGGATAATTAAAGTGGTCAACTTGTGTTGGAGGATAATTCTATTGGTTTTCAGCTTTACTCATGTTATCTATCCTTTAAAACTTCCGTTATATATTATCATATAGCTAGTTTTAAACAAACAAATAAATATATATATATATATAAAACCCCCACAAAACCACAAACTGAAGCTGCAATGTAGTTCTGTAGAATGCTGCAGTATTATATTAATACACAAACGTTTGTGTGTTTGTATATGTGAGGATGGAATCTGGAGGAATTTTCTTCAGAAAGAGTCCTGTAAGCATGCCTATCTTTCGTGCATATCGGTTCCCAATTCTGTAACTAGAGTTCATAGACATATAAAGTTTTCACCATTTCCTCAGTTCTTATAAACCAAAATCACACCAATATACCAGTTGGCTTTTTCATACATTTTATTTTACTCCACAACTACCAAATGTGGTGATCTGGGCCTTGTAATGCAGCATCTTTTTCAGCTTGTTGAATCTGATATTTGAACTTTCTGCAAAATTAAACTGAATTTCTAGTAATAGCTACTTTTTAACTATTCTTTTTTAAATCTACTATAAAAGCTGTTGTTATGAACATTGAAGGGTCCACTGGAGATGGGATTCTGAAGTTATAGTCAAGGACAAGTAGACAATCCATAATTTTCAAAATTTCTGGTCGGTCAAGTGGTACACAAATGCTTTTTTCCTTTGGGGAAGACATTTCAACATTTTTCCCCTTATCAAAAATCAGCTTGCAATATAGCTTTCCAAGAGAGAAGTCATGTGGTGTTTTTAGGGTAATCTAACTCTATTAATAAAAGCATAATTATCCACTGTTCAACTTTGAGTTAGATCTTTCTTCCTTTCATACTCTTTTTTCAGCAGTCAATGCTGCAGACAGCAATTATAACACTTGTCTCTAGAAGCTTTAACACTATGACGCTCGCCCATACTAGACACGTTATACTAGAGATGAGAGTGGTACCTCTGCCAGCAAGCCTTACTGTCATGGAGACTCCTTCTTTGACTTATGCTGAACTGGCTTCTCTGAAAAAAGCTTGCTTGTGCAAGCCTTGATCCTCTCTGGAATGCTCTTAATGTAAAAAGAAGGCAGAAATATGGGAAGAAACTGCACAGTGGTAATGCTGATGTTGCAAATTTCTGATAAGTTTGTGCTGAACCTAAACGGAAGCCACAGATCCTGTAAAAGGTATGTGGCCACTGAAATACAGTTACAGCAGTATGCTGAACTGCTAAGTTGGTGTACATGTCAGTAGCTCAGAGCTATTCAATGTTCTTTCTGTGAATATTGTGCTGGTTTTGTCTAATCTTTTGAAATAAGATTTTATCAAAACTCCGTAGCACAGGAAGCTTGATAGCTCTGATCCTGTTCATATATGAAAACTTAATAAACTAGTAAAGTTAGCTGAGCACAGTTCTCCCTTTAGGGGCATCTGCTCTTTTACCTGCTAAGACTTTTACAGCAATTCCAGCTTCTCTTTTATAAAATACACTCAAACAAAACAAAACAAAACAAAACAAAACAAAACAAAACCAAACCAAAACCAAAAACAAACCCCAAGCAACAAAACAAACATTACTTCTGTTTAGATTTCATGGTGTTATTTTGTTTATAATGTTTTTACTGCCAAATAGGAATCTGAGGTTTTAATGAATAAATATAGAATAATTATTTATATTTAGAAGCCTTATTAACTTTGATTTTGCGTCTTTGCTCTGTATTCAGTACAAATATATATGAAGTGAATATTTACTTTCTAAACCCTGAAAAAAGAATGCTGTGAAATCAGACTTTAATCAGACTTTAAGATATTATAATACTTCTGGTTTTTTTTTTTTTATTGTGATCGTCCATTTTAAAATGGAGCAGATACACAAAGTTTTCTTCAAAGTATTTTGAAGTTGCAAATGCTGCTGAAAGAAAATATTTCAAAGTAGTATACTGAGCTTTCCTGCAGTGCCTGTCACTTCTGTGTGTTGTCATTAGAAAATGGATATATTACAGCTTTTGAAGGATAGTTGTTCAATCAAATGCATATGCAGTCAAATGGTGAACTTGAGAAAGTAATATCAATCTTTGAAGTAATACTGCCATCATGGTGTTTGGAATAATGGCAATAACTGAATTCAGAGTTGGCTTTAGGTGTGCTCTAAAGTGAGTGTAGTGTCTATCATAAAATGACAATAACTGGAGTCTTCATGCAAACTTTTCTGTTTCTTTCTGTGAATTAAAATACAAATAGCAGATAAATCGGGGTATTTTGTTTCAGCAGCACTTGGAATCAAATGAAATTAGGTTTTATATGGAATATGTGTGAATCTTCATTTTTAAACAATAGATTTCAATCTATTGCAATTTAAAAAACAGCCTAGAAAAGGGTACAGTTACAGTAATGGAAGGAAGGCAAAGTTAGAAACTTCAGAGGTTTTGCATAACAAGTATTGTATTCTGATGCTGACCATATGATAGCTTGGTGGCATGGTGGTAATTTCTATACCTCCTATGAGAATAACCTCTTTAAATTATTCCCCAAAAAAACATCATGGAAAAAAGAATGATATTTTAAACTTTTATGTTTATACTTTTATATATGTTTATACTTTTAAAAAGTAAACATAGCATGAAGAGCAGTGGTTAATTACAAATTCAAAAGCTAGTATGCTTCATAGCTGAAAATTTTATCCATAAACTTCCTTCACTAATTCAAAGAGAATAAGCAGTGCAGAAGGGTAAAAATAAGTGTTATTTTCCTCCAATATAAGAAAGGAAATTTATCAGCTTTATCTAGAGAACTGGAGAAAAGTTTTTGTTTAATCCTACATTACATGCAATATATATTTTAAAACATTTTAACAGGCTGGATTCTAATCTAATAGATCCAGCTGCTGTTCTGTCAGCTTTGGTGCTGTGCCCCCTTGGCATCACATTTAGGTGTGACACTCTTGAAGGTTATGAGACTGTCCTTTATTTTACTTCTTAAAGGGTAAATTCTGACTTCAAAACATGCACTGGACTCCAGCTGATGTAGTGTATCTGAGGGCATAATTTCTGCCTTAAGTATTTGTCATTGGAACTACATATTTAAAACCTGGGAGGAATTCTGCTTTCAGTTGCTATCATGTAGCTTAGTCCAGGAGGAGACTTTAGGAATATAGATGCTTTTCAAAAGTGTGCTTCTAAAAGTGCCTTTTGTTGCTCTTTTCATTATTTTGCTGTGCTGGGAGATAAACTAGATGTGACATGTACCAGTTTTATACAAAGAATAAAACCTGACGACAATTAAAAAAGATTTCTATAGAAACTTTGGGACTCTGAAAATGGCTTTTAAAATCTGCCATCAAAGTAATCAAGCTAACTTTTCCAAACTAACATTTTTTTATGCCCATTATATTAGTCTCGAAAAGTTAATTTGTGGTCCTTTTATCTGACTTCTGTTCTATGTTCTATAAGAAGCTTTTTTTTGTAACTGTGTATATTGTATGATGTCAAGACTCAACATAGGATAACTCAAGGTCTCTATCTCAAAACTTTCCCATCCCCTTAAGGAAGAATATGATTTTCTTCCTTTTCCTTTCCTGCTCCCAGAAAGCTACATCTGAAAATGCATCAGTTGTGCCTCCCCCTCCAACCCCCACCTCCACTCAAAGATTTAAAACCAATGGGAACTTCACTTAGTAGGAACTACAATTCCAGTTGCTCCCATATGTTACAGCATGTTGCTCTTAGAGCAGTGGAATCACAGGTTTCATGTACCCAAAGCTCTTGGTGTCAAAACACCCCAAAGATCAGGTTTGTTCCCAATGAAAGGCTGAGTAACTTATCACCTGAGTTTTTTTACCTCTTTAAAAAAACTATTTTTACCTCTTAATGTAAAAAAATGGTTAAATGCATGAAAAGAGATAAGAAAATGGTTACCCACAGATTTGTATGGTCAGTGATTGGAATAATAGTTAAAGACTGATTAGATAATAACCTTGGAAATCTAGACAGATGCTTTTATCACAGTGATATTTTGCTGTAATTGTGGTGGCATAAGCATGTGGCTAAAAGAACCTGTGGTTTCAACATGAAATTTAGCCCAATTCCATGTCAGGTTAGAACCAACAGCTGCTGGCAGTGTGGAGACAGAAAGCAAGAAACATTTATCTTGTTCAGCCTTAATGAACCTCAAAGTTCAATCTGATATTTGAATAAAGGTTATGGCTGTGCTTTAAATGATAGTGTATAAAATGAAGTTCACACTTAGGAACAATATTTAAGAAGAAACATTTACTTCCATTTATGCCCTCTCCGGCTGCTTTATACAAAGATGCATCTAGAGTGCAATAAACCATAGTAATTTGATGCTTTCCAGGATTAAGAGAGACCACAGGCAACAGAAAAATTAAAGGAGAGTATCTTGCCAATAGGCTCAGACTGGATGCAGAGGTGTCGGTCAAACCTCACACAGCTCTGGTGAAAGCGCAGGAGTAGAACCAGGACTGGAGCTCATACATTTCCATATTCTAGAGTATTTCTATATTAACCTGCTTCTGCTAGGATGGGTGAAGCATAAAAACCTTCTTGACCTTCGTGGATTTGTGTTTGTGTGTACACATTTTGTAAATAAGTGTGCATATAAAGCTTTTTAATATTTTTTTTTTCAGGATACTATTTGTCCAAATTTAAATTGCAAGTCAGTGTTTCTTCTCCATGCAGCTAAGACCGACCTTTTTAAATAAACAATTTCAAGTGGGGAAAACAAGCTATTGATTAGAAATATGTACTGACATAGCTGTCAAGTGTGAGATCTACTATCACTTGATTGAAATGAAAATAATTTTAATAGAACGTGTGTAGCATAAATGAAGATACAGACTGATTATATCTTCATACTGGCAGAATGTGAAAAAATGTAGATTTTACATAGTAGAAAGAGATCAATTGCCAGAGATATGGAAAAGTTGATAATGAAGAAGCATCCGCCACCAAGAAAGAGGAAATCTTAATGCAGCTAGTGAGTGTTAGCACTCTACCTCCATTTGCTCAAGGCCAGCCTTGCAGGATGTGCTCCTGGGAATGGTCCTGTTTGCACCAGTTTCAGTGAAACAGCCAGTGGCTGCAGGACTCAGATCTTAGGAAGGAGTTCTTTGATCAAGGGGTTTGAAAGGTTTTTAGCAGATCAAAGTGGAAAAGCTTTAACCCATCTGTGTGATGTGCATTTTGAATGAAAATGCCCTAAATCTCCTTTTGGTAAGAAAAAGAGAAGGCAGGATGAAGTGAGGAGATGGAAAAAAAAAGAAAACAGGGTTCTTCATATTTCTTGAAAGAATATTAGCTTTCATTGTGACCACCTGACATCATGGAAGAGTGCCATAAATCATTCCATGGAAGGATTACATAAAGATGAAATTGCAGTGAGAAGAAAAGCTTGACTTTCATGGCTGCACAAATTCAAAAAAATTGTCCAGTGAGGAGAATTGATACAAGTATAACCACAAATTTAATCTGCGATCCCGTTGAAACTTGTTTCTGGACATCTGTCTTAACCTGATCTTTTGTTAATTCTACCTTGTTAATGCGGATTATTTTTTAAAAAGAGCAAAATTTGGTTGCTTGGGAAATGCAATAAGCAAAAATATAGAGGTGAGGTTGAATTTGTAATGTTCCCTGAGAATGTGCATGGTAATATGGAAGTCATAATTATTCCAAATAAAAATGATATAGTAGTTTGCAATCCTAAACTTGGTTTATTATTTGCAGCATCTCATTAAAGAGATATTTCAGTGACCTGCTAAAAATCATATTTTTTTTTTAATGAGGTTGAAGGAAAATAATGTGATTTTGAAGTCCCTTCTCTCTATGACTAACAACCACATTCTTAAAACTATGTGCTTTCTGAAGTGTAATGTATTTGTTTCATAAAGACAGATAATAATATGGTTTTTTTTCAAACTTTTCTGGGGCACTAGTGTCTTAGATACTATCTAAATGTAAAGACCAATGCAATTCTACAGTCCAAAGCCATGAAACTGGTAGTTACAGTGCAAGAAAGCCACTGTCTTAACTCATGAAGACCTTAATTCAAACACAAAGCATCTTCAATACTTGAAAAGAAAGAAAATACAATGACCTCTTTTCAGCCTACCATAACAATAGGCACATTTAGATGTTTGTGGGTGAGCAGTTACATGAGGGTGGGATTTTTTTCAAATAGAAGTAACAGATTCTGGAAACTGGTGAAACAGACTCAGATTTGGCTCAAGTACACGCTTCACCAGTCTATTCAGAGAGGAGCTACTACTGAAACACGGATACTGACTAAAAAGTAAATGCAACTCATACAATCTCTGTTCTACTTTTATAAATGGAGCAGCCCTGATGTTGCAGCATTTGCTCAGCCAAAAATGCTAATTTGGCACTAAATTATGTTAATCTGTTTTTGGGAATCTGGGCCAGACTATTATGTGTCAAATCCTGGCTTTAGTAGAAGCACAAAGGTAAGCAAACAAATGATGTGATGAAGAGCCCTCCCACAGGCAGGCTGATCAATAACCCTGCACTGCAATTCTCCATTTCCTTCCACCACAGCAGCAAACATTAGAGTCACTGCAAGTTTCAAAAGAAAAAATGTGGTGTGGGGGGCAGGGAGTTCTACACATGTTGACATATAATTTGTACTATATTTAGTGAGGAGATAGCTTCTTTGACAAAGAGCCAGAGCCCTTGACAGTTGGTGGAGGGCAGAGGAAAAATTTGCCTAAAGCTGCAAATGTTGAAAGAAAATTTGAACATTGATACCCAATCACTTATTAGTGAATATTATCATTATATCTAATATTAACTTAATATAATAAATTGATAATATTTTAAACTCTAGAATTTTCATATCAAAGTAGTACTCCAGCATTCTACTTCCACCAGTTTTCATAGGTGATCAGCTTCTTTACTGATGCATAATACTAGATGGTCCTTGAACTGGGCTGCCAAAAGGCAAGGATATTGGTAGAATCCTGGTTTCATAAAGAGATGTTCTACTGAAACCTGTGACATATTCTTGAGTATGTGCACTTACAAAAGCTTAGAGCAACAGAAGAGGCCATCAGTAATGTGAAGTTTATGACAGTAAGACACTGTCTGTCTGAAAATAAACTTCTGTATTTAAAGACCCCAAACAAAATGTATTAACTTAGAAATGTGGGTTCCCTGTGCTATCTTTTTTCCAAATAAAAGTAACACTTCCTTGGTTTTTGTAGTTTTTATTCCTTGTTGTGAAGTGTGGATGTTGAACTCACTGGAAAAAAATGGGTTTTCTCCAAACTAGCTCTGATCAACAGTATATGCGGGTTTGCACCTTCTTATCTGAAAGGTCAACATTAACAGCCTAACTCCCCCCTAAGGTCTCCAGATACAGTTTTATGCAAGTCCTCCATTTTACACTGTCTATAATATCCAAGTGCTATGGAAAATACGAACTATCTATAAGATGCAGCATATGTTCACAGACAGGAATTCAATAAAAATAATAAAAGAGTCATGTAATTTGATTAAGTTGCAGTTTACATCTATGCTAAAGCCAAGGAGTAAACTGTGAAGATGATACCTGTTTAAAAGGACCTAGGAGATCAGGCAAAACTTTGAATAGGAGAAATCAGAAGTGTGTAGTCCACTGAAGAATTAAACTACTGGGAGTAATAATATGGGCTGATGCACTCAATATAGCAGTAATGCCCTCTGAGAAGGGTAGGAAATAATTCAGTTCCTCCACGCTGCACAGAAGCTAAATACAGTATGACAAGAAATAGTAGCAGTACTCATTATGTCTGATTGCTAATTACCCCTTTGAATGATTCAGTTATGCCTGCTACTAGATAATTAGTTTAGTAATTTATGGCTGCAGCACAAACTAGTATTTTAATTTTCACTGCAAAACTATCACAACACCTACAATTCACATCATATCTCCCTTTTTACTCAATTTCAAATGGCTTTTTTTGATAGCTAATGTAAGGGAAAAAAACAAGCAATTCTTTCAATTTCCTAGCATAAATTTAATGTTAAATTATGTAATTTTTATGTAATTTTATTCAAATGTAAATTATATAAGTAGAAAACAACTTTAGCTGAGCTTTTAACATGTTTTCTTTATAGATTTGGGAATTGATCCTGGAAACACTTGCACAGGAATATTTGCTGTTCTAAAGTTATTCATTGTCCCTGCTCAGACTGGAATAAAACTAATCCTGTGTATGATTTTTGCCAGGATTAGACCCTTGGGATGAAGGAAGTTTACTTTTTGCATTGTTTTTATAATCACACAGATACTTTTGCACTCCCGGATTATATTGCTTGCAGGGGTTGATTCTACTACATAAGGAAGGCGCATACTTCAGTCGGTGACATTTAGAGTGCTGCTTGTAGTGTATTGGTTGGTGGGATTGAAAAGGTTCAGCAGTTTTCAGCAATAGCTTTATATTTCTTATAAAATCAACTGCTTCTTAGTTCACTCAAGCATGAAAGCTAATTCTAAAAGGTATTCAGAGGTATATGTTTGGTAATTTGCTAGCTGTGTTGTTTTTTCTAGTAAAGCTACCACATGGTAATTTGGACTGCCAATGGAAGATGAGTATCTGAGTAACACTAAGGATCAAGGTCATATTTTAATTTGTAAAATGTTTTAAACCCCAATCTCACTTTGCTGGTTTTAACCGCAATACTTTTCTTTTGTCATTGTGTGACTGTATGTGATTCACATGACTGTTTCCTCCGTTCTTACCAACAGACCTACCTGTGTCTGATTCACACCATCACTCACTATCAGTAGGTTTATTTTGTTCATATTTTAAAAAGTGTAATAAAATCTTTTATATAGACAGGTTATAGTTTGATACTTTTCTTTTATTAAAAAAAAAAAAAAAAAAGCTTTCTATATTTTTTTTTCCCCCGTGTATTTGGGCAGACCTGCTCCAGTAGTGCCTAGAGACTAGTTAAAATGCTATCCTGTGTGGAGCAGTTCACAAAGTAACAGGCAGTTTACCCAAGACACTTCCAATCTAAATAGACTAGATAAGTATAAGATTTGTTTTCAGGTGTAGAAGGGGCAGTGAGTGAGTCACATGGAAGCTGTGTGACTTGTCAAACTGGATGTAAAACAACAGCAGCAAAGGTTGTGTGGGTAACATGGCACATGGAGGAAATGGAGGGAGGGAGCAAACAGCCAACCCAAAGAGCAGAGTCTACTCAAACCCACATATGGCTTTGCATGGCTGAAAACTCTGCTTTTTTGGAGATCTCAGCAATTTTTATTTGCTGTTGCTCCCTCTCCTGTTGCAGCCACCTTAGCTGTAAGCAAACTGCTGCTGCTTGACTTCAGCACACACATTTTTCCCTGCTTTCCCTCCTGTATATCTCTCTTTTTTTCTAGTGACCATTTTTCTTTCTTTACCATGAGAACCAGATTTAACCAAGCAAGTTTGCTCTTAAATTTCCTATTAATCTCCATGCTGGCTAAGAAATGGGTGCATAGAGAAATGAAACATGATTCTGTAGGATACGCCTCTTCTCTTTTCAAAGGGCACGACAATTTGTATGCTTCTCCTGGCCTCAGAGGAAATCAGCAAAGCTTTTCTTGTCCCCAGTGATGTTATATTTCAATGGCATTTTGTCATCCTTCAGAAGCAGATTTCAAGGACAGCTCTCTTTTTTTAGAGGAACAGCTTTCTGCACGGAGCAGTGTTGGTTAACCTTCAGAGGTGATTCAGGAAAGACATCCTTGAACCTGACCTGTAAAGTCCTGCTTCTGAGAGAAGGCACTGCTTTGTGTTTTCTTCCCATAGTGCCCAAGGAGCCAAACACAGGGCCATGGCAGCATCTCGAGCACAGCCATAAAACAGTCAGGAGTGCTTAGTCAACAGCATGTGCCCTGCTGTGATGTGCCCTGCATCAACCAGCATCTCATTGCTGGGTGCAATCTGCAAGCAGCACGGGGCAGGGATGGTTTGAATATAGCTGCCTCATTCTGGGAAGGGTAGGGAAGAGAAGGACAGAAGGAGTTCAGACAGATGAGTGAGAGCTGTGCAGTGCTTCTTGCCTTCAAGGTCGGAAGGCAAACCTTGGCAGCCTGTAATTTTAACAGCTCTAACCAGCAATTCCTCAAGCATCAAATAAAGCTTGTTCTGTGCAGGATTTGTCGATGAATTCTTCATTTTTTGTGCACAGAGTGTATTCTTTGTTTTGTTGGGATACTTGTTCCCTTTAAGTTTTGGCTTCTCATCTCTGCTTTACCATAGCCTATGTTTCCCATGAAGCTATGCTATTTTGTCTTGTTTTTTCTTATTGCTACCTGTTGAATCATGAGCAAATATTGTGGTTATAAACAAATTAGTCTTATCGCAAGTTCTTCTTTATTGTCTGGCCTTTTATCTGTTGTGTGAATCCCTTTCTTCGACTTTACCACATAAAGCGAAAGTTCACTTGCTGTATCACATTTTAGCCTCATGAGGTTCAGTGCTTTGTGGGAGGTGAGGAGGCTGGAAGGAGAAAGTAGCGAAACAAGAGGAAACTGATGCTGAGAAATGGAGTGGTTCACATTTGTTGATTTCATATAAGAGACCAAATAATTTGAATGGAGACCTTGAGGTAACCTATGCAAATGACAAACATGATAGGAAAGTTGCATTGTTGAGCTTTCACATTCGTATTTATCAGTCTAAGAGGTGTATTAGCAGGCTATGATTTTGTCAGCACAAGACCATTTTTACTGAAAAATGTGTGCATTTTTTGGCTGTTTCCTATTGAGTTTAGCATTTCAGAGTTCACATTCTAAAGAAAGAAGAGGTCCATACTAAACATTGGATTATGACAAGCCTCTTTGCAGAAGTAATTATGTGATTTTCTTGTTCAGGGACAGCAACTGAGACGCTTGGAATATCAAAGGAAGCATAAAAGTGTGTTCAAAATCATTGCATTACCAATCCCAGCACATTAACACTGTTACAGACAAATCAGTTGGGACTAGCAAACAAATATTTAGATTATCAAAATGAGTTTTTTTTCCTTATGGGCAGCAGTGCAGATTGTTTGCAGGTACTGTATTACTGAAAAAAATATTTGGTGTTACGAGTTTATCAAGCTCACTTTATTCATGTTATTCTGTTTTCACTGCAATTCGATAACATAATGTCCGTGGTTTGTACTTGCAACAAGCTTTCTGTCCTCTTCCTGATGTTTACCAGCACTGGATCAATGTTCTAAAGGGCAACTCTGACAGCATTATTTCTGCGAACATCAAGCTTATGTTTATTATAGAATGAAACTACACCCTTTATAGCCAAGAATCAAACTTTTGAAATATGTATTCTCTGACCTATTTAAGAAGTGGTTCCCTACTGACTGAACATAGTGACTCTTCTCCATTACCAGTTATGCAAAGAAGAGGCTGTTCTCTGTAAGACAAGCTGTCTCAGCATCAGCTTGACCTTTCCAACTTTGTTTGGAGTGATAGTTTAAGTTCTTTCTACCTGGCAGAGAATTCCGCTTCTAGGGTTGTAACAGCCTATCTGTCTGCTCTTTCTGTTATTGTCTGCTGCTAGTCATGAATATTACATGAGAATAAATGTATACACAAGTAGTCCAACTGGAATTTTCCTTGTTGGTGCTACACTGCCAGATGAAAGCACCCAAACAGCTTGCAAAGCTACATCCACTACATATTTTCTATGACAGGGAGGGAGAAGGCAAAACAATTAGGGACAGTTCTCCGTTATGAGGATGCTATGGGCAAAAGCACTTTGGGAAACACAATACGGATTGGTTTAGATCAGACATAAGGAAGAATTTTTTATGATAAATGTGATGAGACCCTGGAACAGGTTGCCCAGAGAAGTTATGGGTACCCCATCATCGGAATTGTTCAGGGTCAGGTCAGACAGAGCTTTGAACAACCTGATAGAGTGGAAGATGACCCTGCCCATTGTAGGGAGATTTGGACTAGATAATCTTTAAAGGTCCCTTCCAACCCAAAGCATTTTATGATTCTATGGTTCTGTATGGGTGCTTCTTCCCAGTATCTGTAGTAGTGCCTTAGAAACCTTTGACAGGCAGCGAAATCTAGAGCAGTCATAAAATTAAAGTCAATCTGGTGCACTGCAAACCTAAGGTGGTAAAATGTCAAAACATTTAATGATCCTTCCATATTCTTGACTCACATTTAAGGATATTGTTGGTTCATTCCTGCAAAAACATAATAGAAATGTTTTATTCCATGAAAGAAAATCACAGAAACTAGTGACCTGTGATTTCTAGGACTATTGTCTTCATTTTGGGTCACATCTATACACTTAGTAACCCTCTTTATAATCATGAGAAAGTGTTTTGTTTGCTGGTATCTCAGCTAAAAAACAATGTTCTTGGTGTTTCAGATTTGGAGAATTATCATTACAATGACTCTTGAACTCATAATTCCAGGCTGGATACTATCTACACTGGAATGATGGCTACATAACTTGATGGTTAACCTTGTCTTCAGAGGTGTTTTAATGTAATTAAAGGAGTGTTTTGCTTTAAACTGAACTGTAAGCTTCTAATGTGGGATGATTGGGTCTACTGGCCCATCAGCTTAATTTAGCATACTGCACCTTGATCTACTGAAGACGAGGGACTTAGATACACAGGTTCTGGCTGTCCTGGACATACTTTAAAGGCAAAACTTTGTAGACAACCACCATAATTCAAGTCATAAAGTGATTTAGGGGCTGGTAACTCATCATATCAACACATAGAAAGTCAGAGAAATTAATAATTTTTGCGTATCAGCTTCAATTTTGTCATTATGAGGTATAAATTGTAACAATTAGGTTAGAAGTCATTGTAACTGGACTAGTAGTAAGTTTTTGATTTGTCCATACTTGTGTGGATGCAAGAATTAATTATTACCCTGCAAGATGTTTTTGTAGCCTAACAAGTTACATGACTACAGTTTAGTATGCTCCCTTTGAGACTTGGTTATAATTTGGAGGCATGGTTGACTATGTCTATACAGTTATACTTGCCTTGCATACACCTCTGATCATGGGCTTGCTTTATGGTGCCAGTTTTGTATGAACTCTGGATCATAGCTAGGTTAATGTAGAAAAAAAACCCTACCCCTTCATTTAAGTATAAGCACTCTTCCCTGTATGTTCTCAGTGCCTTCTGGCAGGGTACTATGGGAGTACTGCAGCACAGACGAACTGGTTGTTTTGTAGTTTGTCTGTTATTCTAGAGTAGGCACAAGTAAGAAAGTTTTCTCAAGGCTGTGTTGCTGGGCTAATATAGACATAGCATTTCAAGACAAAGAAAGAAACTTTTTAGAATGTGGGATGGGATTTTTTTCCACCCCAGTTTTATGCTGAAACTCATATATCATTTGCAAATCCTGTTTTCTGAGTCATGTGGCTCCGGGCCAGATCCAAAGCGTGGTCCTAAACTGGTGACTGCTTCTAAAGAAAAATGTAAATTAGAAGGAGGGGGGAAAGTAGCATGATACAGACGGGCTTCAAAATTCTGTTGTTTTGTCTTTTGCTATGCTTACAATAGGAGGTTACATAACAATAGATAGCAAAGTGGGTGGTTCTGAGTAACCTGTGCTGAATTCCAAATTGTTTTATTTTTTGGCAGTGGCCCAATCAGGTAAACATTGCCAGGGATTGTGTGAAGTATACTAATAAAGCAGCCAGCATACAGAATACCTAAACTGAAAATGTTTTCAGTTATTGCCTTGGTAAAAACCTTTGTATTGACATTCTATTGTCTTTTAGCTGTGGGAACAAAAGCCCTAATATGGCCATTAAAATGTTTGCCATGCACCTTTAGTGCTAAGAAATGTTTTTCCTAATGAGAAATTCCATTGAATTTCAATTTCCTCCTGTTGAGTTTAGATGCAAACATTGTAGTGAAAGGTAAACACAGACAATAAGGTGTTAAAGTGATCCTGGCTGGTCATGTGGCTGCTGGAACAAGAGGGAAAACAAGGCTGTAATCTGAGGGGAGACTGTGACTCCCTGTCCTGACTGGAGCTCAGAAAGCCTCTGGGGACCGTTGCCATGTGTTTTGCAGTTGATTTGCTCCTGCTTTGTGGGTGATAAACAAGCCCCAGGAAGAGGGGGCTCTCAAAGGATTACAGCATGGAGCCTTGTGCTGCTTCTGGCTGAATTTTGGGGGGTTTGGGATCAGTTTACACAGCACCAGGTCTGCTGGCAATAGATGGCGTTCACCTGTCTCAAAGGGGGAATAGGATTCTAGGTCAGGAGTTAGCAGGGCTCACTGAGAGAGCTTTAAACTAGATCCAAACAGGAAAGGGGATAAAACCAGGCTCACTGGAGATGAGCCCGGGGGCAGCATGCCAGTGTTAGAGGTGAGATCGATAGCACAACTGAAGTGCATCTACACCAATGCCCGGAGCATGGGCAACAAACAGGAGGAGCTGGAAGCCATGATGCAACAGGAAAACAATGACATAGCTGCCAGCAAGGAAACATGGTGGCCTGACTTCAATGACTGGAGTGCTGCAATGGATCGGTATAAACTCTTCAGAAGGGGCAGGCAGGGAAGAGAGGTGGTGGGGTAGCTCTGTATGTTAAGGAGTTTTGATTGTCTAGATCTTAATGATGGTAACAACAAGGCTGAATGTTTATGGGTAAAGGGCAGGGGGAAGGCCAAAAAGGCAGATATCCTGGTGGGAGTCTGTTATAGACCACCCAGCCAGGATGAAGAGGCAGACGAAATACTCTACAACCAGCTGGAAGAAGTCTTATGATCACTAGCCCTTGTTCTGGTGGGGAATTTCAACTTACCAGATGGATGCTAGACATACAACACAGTGGAGAGGAAACAGCCTGGGAGGTTCCTGGAGTGTGTGGAAGAAAACTTCCTGACACAGCTGGTATGTGAGCCAACCAGGGGTGATGCCCCACTGAACCTGCTGTTTACAGAGAAAGACTGGTGGATGATGCAGTGGCCAGAGGCCGTCTTGGGCATTTCCATTCTTGGACAAGTAAGAATCTTCAGGAGAACCATTACCTGACTTCCAGAGCACAGACTTTGGCCTGTTTAGGAGACTGGTTGAGAGTCCCTTGGAAGGAAACCCTGAAGGGACAAGGAGTCCGGGAAGGCTGAGCATTTTTCAAGATGGAAATCTTAAGTACAGGAGCAGGCTGTCCCCAAGTGCCGAAAGATGAGCCAGTGGGGAAGAAGACTGGCCTGGCTAGAGAGCTTTGGCTGGAACTCAGGAAGAAAAGGAGAGTTTGCCACCTTTGTAAGAAGGGGCAGGCAATGCAGGGCTATAAGGATGTCACAAGGTTATGAAGGGAGAAAATTAGAAAGGTGAAAGCCCAGCTAAAACTCAGACTGGCCATTTCTATAAAAGATAACAAAAAGAGGGCCAAGGATAATCTTGATTCTTTATCGGATGCAGTGCGGAATATTGCCACAAAAGATGAGGAAAACACTGCAAAACTTAATGACTGCTTTGCCTTAGTCATTAGTAGCAAGATCAGTTATCTCAGGGTCCTCAGCCACTTGAGCTGGAAGACAGGGAAGAAGAGCAGAATGAAGTTCCTATAGTCCAGGAGGAAACAGCTGGTGACATGCAGCTCCACTTAGACATATATAAGTCCATGGGGCCAGATGGGATCCACCCAAGGGTACTGAGGCAGCTGGCAAAATAGCTTGACAAACCCCTCTCTGTCATTTACCAACAGTCCTGGCAAACTGGACAGGTCTCAGAAGACTGGATGTTGGCCAATGTGATGCCCGTCTACAAGAAGGGCAGGAAGGAGGATCTGGGAAACTACAGGCCTGTCAGCCTGACCTCAGTAGTGCTGGGGAAGTTTATGGAGCAGATCATCCCGAGTGTGACAACGTGGCACATGCAGGACAACTGGAGGAATGGGTGCAGCCAGCATGGGGTTGTGAAAGGCAGGTCCTACTTGATGAGCTTGATCTCCTTCTACGACAGGATGACCTGCCTAGTGGATGAGGGAAAGGCTGCAGATGTTGCCTACCTGAACCTTAGTAAAGACACCGAAAGTGTCTTGCACAGCATTCTCCTGGAGAAAGTGGCTACTCATGGCTTGGATGGGTGTGCTCCACGCTGGGTTAAAAGCTGGCTGGATGGCTGAGCCCAGAGGGTGGTGGTGAATGGAGTTACACGTGGCTGGTCACAAGTGGTGTTCCCCAGGACTCAGTATTGGAGCTGGTTCTGTTTAATGTCTTTATGGACAATCTGGATGAGGGGATCGAGCGCACCCTCATTAAGTTAGCAGACAACACCAAGTTGAGCAGGAGGACTGATCTGCTGGAGGGCAGGAGGCTCTGCAGAGGGACCTGGGCAGGCTGAACTGATGGGCCGAGCCCAGTTGTACGAGGTTCAACAAAGAGAAGTGCCGGGTCCTGCCCTTGGGGCACAACAACCTCATGAAGCTGCCTGGGGGAAAAGGACCTTGGGCTGCTGGTTGACAGTTGGATGAACATGAGCCGGCAGTGTGCCTAGGTGGCCAAAGGGGCCAACAGCATTCTGGCTTCTGTCAGAAGTAGTGTGGCAGCAGAACAAGGGAAGTGATTGTCCCTCTATACTCAGGCACTGGTGAGGCTGCACCTTGAAAAATGTAGAGGAGTTATAGAGGACTGTATGAAAAATTTATTTGTAAAAAGTTTGTAATGATTGTTAAAAACATAAGGTGTGAAATGTTAAAAAAAGGGGGGGGGGAAGTGTAAGGGAATGAAGCTGGGTTAATTAGCACTGATAATATACAGCTGTGGGCTGGCTTCAGGGGCGGTGGGTTGGCTGATGTGGATAAGGTGCAGGTGTGGCTGGGTAAGTTAAGTGGTTGAGAGGCAATGAAGAGAGAGCAGCTGAGGAAGAGAAAGGAGCAGAGAGAAAACACGTGCCCTAGATGAGGACAGACTAGGAGAAGGCAGCAGAGGAACTGACATGAAGAGTATGTTGGTATGAGATGGTAAAAGGCCTTGTTGCAGCTTGATAGTTTGGAGAGTGCTGTGGCAGAATACTGTGTTCGGTTTTGGGCCTCTCACCTCAAGAGGGATGTAGAGGGGCTGTAGTGTGTCCAGAGGAGGGCAATGAAGCTGGTGAAGGATCTGGAGAACAAGTCTTATGAGGAGCAACTGAGGCAACCTGGGTTGCTTAGTTTGGAGGAAAGGAGGCTGACAGGGGACCTTGTTGCTCTCTACAACCACCTGAAAGAAGGAAATTGTAGTGAGGTGTGTGTCTGTCTCATTCCAGATAACAAACAACAGGACAAGAGAAAAGAGCTTCAAGTTATGCCAGGGGAGGTTTAGATGGGATATTGGGGAAGATTTCTTCACTGAAAGCATGGTCAGGCATTGGAACAGGCTGCTCAGGGAGGTGATGGAATCACCATCCCTGGAGGTGTTTTAAAAAATGTATAGATATGGTGCTTAGGGATGTGGTTTAGTGGTGGACTTGGAAATTCTGAGTTAACGGTTGGCCTTGATATCTTAAAGATCTTTTCCAAGCTAAATGATTCTGTGATTCCATGATTCCCTTTGCTGTTGTGAGTGCTGTACTGGCATGCAGAGCTGGCACCAGAACTGCCTTTGTGGTCATACTCAGTACATGGAGAGCTTATCCCAGTAGTTAATCGGGGAGTAGGGAAAATGACATGTGCTGAAGATCAAGGCCTGAGGAGGTATCAGGTGAGAGATAAAGATAAAATATAGGTATAAGAAAATATGGCAGTGTTCTGTGTAATCCTGCAGAATAGGGATGCTTCAACCTCAGAGGCCTATCTAAGATGCACACATACATCTCTTCAAAATTGAATGAATGTATGCATCCTCTGTTCAGCTAAATCACTCTCTTCATGATCTCAAGACTTTGCATTTACAGTACCCTTGTTTCATATAACACGGAAAATAGTTGGAAAGAGCTGATAACAGGGAAAGCTACTGAGATCAGTCCTACCAAGGCATTTTTGGATTCACCAGTGGGTAATGGAGCCATCCAGCCTTTCATGCTGCCTCAGCTCTTCTTGGGAATCAGACAGGTCTGGTTTAGTGAGTGTTTCAGGATCATGTAAAAGGCAATGAAAAGAAACATGAAATTAATTGATGCTGTTGTTACATCCATAACAGTACGCTTTCCGCATATCATGTAATCTCTGAGTCGTTACAGAGATGGGTTTAGCATTGATTCAAAGATTTTATTTTCTAAACTGAAGTCTTAAGGGCATTTGTTTTTCAATGACAATTACCCTAAGAATGTAAAATGGAATGATAATTCCTTTATATGATGAATATTTCAAACTTCCTTTTGTTCAACCTGCATTATTCTTCATTATATTTTTACTTGTAGCACTATCTCTACAATATTCATTTAATTTAGATCAGTGAATACAAGTTACTTATGATTTCAAATAAAGTCTCAGTTAGTCAGTCTGTCAGCAGACCAGCTTTTTGGAAAAATGAAAGGTATAGGGGAAAAAGAACCTACATTTATCTTTATTACATCTTTATTGCACACAGTTTATAGCTAGTGATATTTGTGTGTGTGTGAGAAAGAGAGAAACTACTGTGCAGTGACATTTTGTTAAAAGCCTTTTTAAAAAAATGAAGAAATGGTTTGGAATTTAACTAAACTGGAATTATTTAAAATTACTAAGAATAAGAGTGAACTCAGCTGGAAGCGTATTTTGATCTGACATTTGATTTTGGGGATTAGAACTATTTGTTCCTTTTTGTCTCCATCATGGAAGGGAGAAAAAGGAGACAGCTGGCAAAAAAATGGGAAGTAATGTAAAATCTAAAGAAGGAAAAAGGGCAGTCAAGTCACTGTTCATTTTATTTCATGGTAAAGGTTCTGTAAGCAAGCACTAGTATAAAAGAACTTCAATTAGAAGTTAAAATTCACCTAGCCTTCAGAAAGGGTGCCAGTCACATGGAACAAACCTGGACAAAAGCTAAAGATTTTACACTGAATTTAAAATTCTTCTCCTCTGAGGCTCAAGTGGAAGGTGCGCTCCCAACTTAGTCCTTCTATTGAGGACTGGGAACATCCAGGGGTACAGGTTTTATGTCATGTGCTGTGGATATGTTTGTGCTTGGCGTTATCCTACACCCTGGATGCTCATCTCTAACTGTGCCAATGGCTGGAACTGTAAACGTGGTGATTCATGGATGCAGAGGTCTGTAACACCCCAGTTTTAAGTTTCTCTTTAAGCAATAATCACAGTGCCCATTTTGTCATTTTGAGGCAGGATTTAATGACCCAGGGTGGAACCACTTAAGCTGTATTTTATGCAGCAAATGTTTCTCTCTCTGTGAGTTTCTAATCCAGACAGAGGAAAGCTACCTGCTGAACTATGGATACTGGTGATGCCCTTCACCTAAGCTCATTGTACTAAGACAAGAGGGCAAAGCCGGGCATTTTCCACTGCCAACTTTAAGCCTAGTGGATTTCCATTCTAAAATATATTAGAAGGTTGTTGTTAAAGACTTTCTGTTTAATCATCAGCAAACTAATTTAGTGTCTGAAGACTTCTGTGAATGGAGATTTTTTTTCATCTGATCTGATTGATGGTCAGTGTCTCTGCCATCCAATTTCCATTAGCATAAGGTTCTGATATAGGACTGAGAATTGCTCTGAGACCATGATTGGATTGTAATTGGTAATATTTCTCTGTAGCCTTCAGGCAAGGAGTTTGAATGGCTACTTCTTTCCAGTAGCGCCCAATTAGCTATGCAAAGTGCAATGGTGGTATCTGTGCCTGAGAAATTTTTTACATACTTTGTTCTTTTATTCACATATTAAAAGAACATGCTATCCTCTTCAAATGTGGCATAGAGAAAATGGATTCACTTATCAAGTGTCTCTCTACAAGAACATAGAACTTCACCTGTCTAGGTGCATATAACCTTTTGCGTCTTTCATTTTTGAAACTCTGCTCTTTCAGACGCTTAATTTCTGCAAATATATTCCCAAAGCAAAGAGATGAAGACAGCTTTCTTATAAAAAAAAAAATCCACACACTTGTATTCATCTCAAAATATTGATATAAAATTATCTTTAAAATTTAGGTACAACATTATTTGTAGCAAAGCTGTACTTTGGAAATTGATTACTGCACGTTAACTGCCATTTTCTAAGCTAATAATGGCAGGACATTTACAATGTAAGCACAAACAATCCAGTCTGGAATTTAAATGATGGCTTTTAAGATGAACACTGTATAATACTAGATACATGAAATAAAACATTACTTGATCACTTTTATTAGAGTTATAGCTGGTATTTGGGAGGTGTTCACCTACATCACCTTCCCCCATAAGAGAGCTTTAAGTTATAGATCTTCCAGCTCTGTGGTTTTCTCTCAATTTACTGCAGAATTTCAGGTGGAACTTGCCCTGCTTATTGCTTTTGGTTACAGTTCTTTGGACAATAAATCAAAAGTATTTCAGACCTTGTCAGAATCAAAGACATTTTCAGTTAATACTTCTAACATTGCAAGCTTTTCTGATTTTTCTAATATACCTTCTGATTGATTGTTGTACGCATATATATACATACACAAAAAAAAACCCCATGCACACGTATGTGCATATGACTTACTGCATTAGAGAGAGGTTCACTAGAATTTAACCTTCTATTTAAAACAAGCTGACAGAAAAATAAAAACACAACTACTTTCATCCTATGTGCAGGAAAACCAACCTTGAACATGTGACCTTTTGACCCAATACAGAAAGTAAATAAAAAAACTATGTTCTAAAATAGTCCTGGAGCTTTTAAGTCAATTTAATATTTCTGTGGTTTGACTTCTGACCTTTTAAACTATTTTGTGGTAACCTTGGTATTTTAACTGTATCATAGATACAGAATTCTGGAGAAAATGGTTAAAAGTCTGGATTAGTCTCTTTGAAGGTTACTGTTACTTCCAGCTTAAAACAAAGATTTCTTTGAAGTTAATTTTAGAATATATATCAAATCAGTAGAAATATATGTAGTTATGTTGGTAGTGAAATAGAATCTTTTCTTCCACCATCGTATTTAAGTAAGCTTGTTCTGGAGAGTTTGAAGGTTGCTTCCTGGTTAATACTACGTACGAGTAACAGCCCTATTACTCTAGTACTTTGTCCATCATTGAGGTTAGGTAACATGTCATCCTCCTGCCTGTACAGGTCCATTGCATGAAATGTCAGTCTGGGGCTTGGGCTGCATCTTGTTCCATTCAAGTTTATGAACAGCTGAGTCTTCCTGAGTGGAGTACTTTTATATATATATCCCAATTCTTCTTAGCAGAAACTGTTTAAGTGGGATCATCTTTACCAAAATGGAAAGTAAAATATGCCAAATATTAACTGCAACTCACAATTGCAATTTCCTCACTCTTGTCTTTTCCCTGGAGACTCAGGTATGATGGTAATGAGCAATTCTGAAAATAAAATGTACTGGTTGTATTCTTTTTTTTTACAGGACTTTTCTTCTTTTATTCTAATTAGCCTTTCTCTAAGGCATCTAACTTGTCAAAAGGTATGAACACAGAGAATCAATAATGGTATTTCAAATAGGTCCTACCATACATTATGGGAACTCCAGAGATACAGATATGTAACCATTTTTCTCCCTTTCCTACACTGGCAAAATACTTTATTCTGCTGACTTCACGTGTAAACATTTTTCTGAATGAAATAAAGAAAAACTTAGGTCTAGTGCACTCAACCCTGCAACCTTAATTGGAAAATGAGCATCTATTCTAAATAGATTCTGAATAGAATAGTTCTAAATAGATTATGAAAAACTCTGAAAGTGAAGCTTTTAATGCCACTTGCTATAGGGTTTATTTTCAAATTAATTTCAGTCTATTAATAGAAGTTATACATCTCTACTTAGAGCTGCTAATGTCTTTTCTGGTTTTGAGACAAACCCAAATAACTTAAAATACAAGTTCAAATACTCCACATTTGTAAATTACATGTATCAAACATATAGATCCATCCTACAATTTAGACTGCATAATTTTAGAAATAATTGTATTCTTGTCTGCTGGGTGGTCTTTTATGGAATTTGACAGCAATGAAATCAGTTGATCCCTGTAAACCTAACATTGATCTGAGAAGACAGGTATCTGAGAAGATGATACCACTGTATATAAAAATACAATGTGAAGCTTGGGACAGACCAGCTTTTATAGAGAAGAGATATTAACAGTTAAAATATCTGGCAAACGTAGGTTGCAGAAACTTTGTTGATTATAGTATTTTAGTGTGTATGTATATATATAATGAAATATATATGAGATATACAAGTAATGTGTATATATATAACTGAACTTTGGTTATAGTTTTGCAGTTGCAGTAATTCAGGAAAGCTTCATTATTTTGGACACCACCTTTGGAAAGGTCTAATATTTTAGCATCACAGCTCTAAAGACTTTGTAATACCAGGGCTACACAATGAAATGCAAACTGAACCTGTCTCATTTTTATGGAAATAGGACTGCATGCCTGTGTCTACCCAGCTGGTCTGGTGACACAAGTGAAGCTCCACGATGTAGCTGTACTCATGGGGAAGTAAGGTGTTAAAAAGGCAGAATGCTTTTCCTTCTCTGCCGCATGTTCATGGCTCTCTCCTGGCAGCTTTTCTGTGATTCCTCCAAGCAATTCAAGTAAATAAACTGGCAGTTTTCTAGCTCACCCCATGAGATCGCTGTTATTCTTAGGCTCAAAAAGAGGTATTTTGCTTCTGAGTTTGCCTGTCCTCAGGGAAAATATGACTTACCTCATACAGGTTTTGATCTGCATCCAGGCATTTTTTGTGTATGCATCAACGTGTGGCTCCTTTGGAAGCCATTTCTATGTCCAGTCTAGCGGCAAGGGTAATACAGCTCTGACAGGGCTGCTTAGGGTACCGAGCAATGTCTGATGGCTCACTGGTGCTCCCCGGTTCTCCTGACACATATGCAGACCCCAATGGGAGCCTGATCTGTAGTTAAGAATCAGAACTTCTGTGGCCATGCAATAAATGTGAGCATGACTAGGGGAAACAGTCACCAAGTAATGAGTTTTCATCCCCCTTTTTGAAATGGTAGTTAAACTCCCTGTTTTCTTCATGTGTTTGTACTGTGACATTTTGAAATGTGATGGTGGTTCTGGAGTATTTAGAAAGAATAATATATAGTAAAATCTTCTGAAGATGAGCAATGCAATCAGAAACCTCAGGGCCTCTACAGGGATCAGAGCTGCTAAGATACCATGCCAGCTACCAGAGAGAAAGGCATAGGGAATGAAAAAGAAATATTTTTCGTATGGTAAGAAAAATGTCTTAGTCAAATCAATGGATAAAGTGAGATAAAGATAACCTTCCAGTTCCTGTGCATTCATTTTATAAATGAATGAGACATCAATTGAACAAAGGTTTGGATTTAAAAAAATAAGGCAGCTGACAGATATGTAGTTAGTAGATCTTGTTTGCTTTGCATTTCAAAATCAACTTTCAGAACAGTTGTCACATGTAAATTCAAGTTAATACTATGTGCCCCCAAGCCAAGAGTGCTGCAAAATATGTCTTACCACTGGAGATAAGTATCAGTAAAATTGGGTAGGTAGTTATTCCAAGATAAGGGACACAGGTGACGACCTGATGTATTTATTTCAGATGACTGCAGAATGTTTTTCATTATGATGTGTGTGTGTATACGTGGTGGTGCTGGGAAACCCTGCTGGTTTAGGGCCAGTATTTTTGCAACTTAAAAAAAAAAAGGGGGGGGGAGGTGTAAAGAAAAAGCTGTTCAGGTGTTTAGCTCCCTTTCCTGAAGTTAATAAATACTCTAAATAATATTGTGTAATTTTGGTTGAGGAGTATGAAGGACAGGAGTGTTGAGCTAGCATGAGAGATTGAAGGGGGGGAGGGGAGGGAAGAAATGAAAAAAAGAAATGGAAAAGTATTTCTTTCCTCACAGACTGTTAGAGAAGCAGGGAGTGATGGAGTGGGTGTTCAAGAAAAGCATCAAATTGGCAGAATAGAAGCTAATCAGGCAGGAAGGAGAAGATTATGGATGATTAAGGATCTAGGCAAAAGCTGCTTACGTTGCTGGAGAAGGGGGTTAGAGAGCAGATGTGGCCTATAAATGGCCACTTCTTTAACCCTCTTATTTGACACAAAAACAGCAAGATTTTAGGCGCAATGGGTAGGAGAGCAAGTCATGATGGTGTGAGCATGAAACGGCTGTGGGAGGGAAGGGAAGCGAGTGCTGCTGGAAGGAGCAGAGGTGGGAGATGCTCCAGACCTGTGTGGAGCAGAGGGCTGCCCTGAGCAGCGCTCTGCAAAAAGCAGCAGCTCTGGCCAAGCTGTCTGTCTTGCCTGTGGCAAAGCCATGCAAAGGCAGCCTGGTGACAGTTTCTTTCTCTCAGAGGGAGGAAATGAAGAGGAGGTTGCAAATCTGGAGGGAAATTCCTCCATATCCCACCTACTCTGCCAGGAGTGGGTGTAGCAAACGAGACTCATCGAGACTCGTGTCTTGCACTCATACTTTTCTGCCTTCCTGCATCTTTTCTTTCTCAGGACAGCAGCAGCAAAGTCTGTCCTTGAGGCAGCAAAATTCAATATTGCCTTGGATCTGGGATTGGCAGAATGAAAGGGGGGGGGGGGTGGGGGGGGACAGGGACACCAGTTTTGGTGCAAGATATAGAGTGGGAAAGGGCTGAAAAGGGAGCTGTAAGACTGGAGACAATTTCCAAATGAGCAATAGCTTTACTCTGGGATTGAGAAGAAATGTATGCTACAGGGGGAATATTTTCACTCTCCTAGGCTTAATATTCCACTCTTTTCCTTAAACTCTCCAAATGCAAGTTTGACTGCACAGTTTGCTTTGAAAGTTCAGAAGGGAATTGATAATGATATTTTACTAGTCTTTTTATTATTCCATATCACTAGTTACATGTACAGTTTCTAGTTTGTGTGTGATGTGACCTCTGCTACAGGCTGTTTGTCACAAAGGGATAGAAACTATTAAAAATTATGACATACTGAAATCTGTTTCTTAAACATTTTTAAACAGATTAATCAAGTGTTAGTTTAACAATTAATCTTTTGGCTTTCTCACGTTTTAAAAAACATCCCCTTGTGTTTTCATTGTAAGCAATGTTAAATTTCTGCTGAAAAAAATGCTTTTTGGGCTTTAGTATTCTACTTCCTCCTTTCTCGAGAAAATTAACCTGGGCATAAAGATTTCAATAGAGCTTTAATATCATTTTTAAGCCTTGCTTATTACAGCTTTAGATCATTTTGGAAACGAAGGCAAGAGCACATCTGTTGTGAGTGGGTACATATGAAAGTAGTCATTCAACACAGCTATCAGCAAAAGAAACAAGTAGTGAAGTAAAGTCAAAATTTTTCTATAGTTCTCGATTCTGTTGTAAAATCAAATGTTTCTGTTTTTTTTTTTTTAAATTATATACTGCTTGTCTGCCTATTTAATGTAAATTATGTCCCTGACATGGTCCTCATTTTTTCCCAGTAACTCTTCAAATTGTCATTTTGTCTGATCTTTTTGTGGTATATCAGCGATATTACAATGAATCACAGTTCTCACCAATCATCTCACCTTTGGCTTGTGTTCAATAGCCTGCTTTTCCAAGTCTGAAAGTTATTTCATGTTCTTTTTCTTTGCTTCTAATTCAACACACATTGTGTATAATTGCAGGGTAGAGTGATGATTACTCTCCAAAGAATTACAATCAAACTTGGCTTGTTAGTATATAAAGCTCTGGCTGTTAATCACAATCATTTAAGCAGTAGCTAACCCTCACTAAAACACAGATGGCATGTTGTTAGCATTTCAAGCTACCCAACTCAGACATTGTTGATGTATCCCAGAGAGGACTTTGTCATGCTATTCAATACTGCTTCTCTTCTGTAACACTGAACAGTATCTGCTGGGTTTGATACCCCCTCAGCACTGGATGAACGCATGAATACTGTACAGCTGTAGCAGCTCATGCAAATAAAAATGAATAATTTTTTTCCACTGAAAATTAAGAATTTGAACATGCAGCCTAGAGCGAATAAAAAAAGGAAGTCTGTGAAAGAAAAAAAAAAAAATCAACAGGAAGTTGTCTTGATTAAAACCAGTAAGTTAAAGTATGTGCATTGACTTAAGAAAACCTTGGCAAGCTTGATCAGTAAATGGTAATTTGAGAAGGTCCCATGTTTGCTGGCTAAGTCCTAAAATCTGGTGATTTTCAACAAGCCACAAAATAAATAGCTATCTTTTTCAAGTGTTACTGATCTAAATAAAAACTCGAATACTGTACATCAGAGTAGGACAAATCACGACATCAGTGCCAAACCCCTAAGCAAGGAGTTTTAATAAAAATGAATAAATGCTTCATGCAGTATGAAAATCCACTTTATGAAAACCTGTATTTCTTCAAAAACATGTGTTTTGCAAAGGTTTATAATGACCACATGCAGAATAGTTGAATTCTTACACTATAGAAAAGTAATCTCTGAAAGGCCAGGGCCTCAGTACATGTTATTCTCTTGCCCCCTCTCCTTTCAAAAGCTTTCCTATCAGTAAAATAAAGATTAAAAATTACTTAATCAGAAAATACTTTGGGAATTGAGTTGCAGTTTTGAAAAATATCTATTATTTTGGATAAACTCTGGGGAATAGAAAAAAAATGGTTCTTGAATGAAGAATTTATTATTTAACTGGAACTAACTGTCCATGACTTGTCACTAGTATGGATCAGGTTAAGAGCTCAGAGGTCTGGGTACATGTGTTCTAGCACTGCCAGAGTACATGAGCATTTTCACCTCATACCTCCCAGGGTGCTGTGGAAGGGGTAGGCTTCACTGACAAGCACAATCACGGATACATCCCTACCTGAAGACTCAGCCATGTGTTAGGTCACGGCAGGAGAAGTTTTGTTTGTGAAATGAATAAGGTTTTTCCTCTTTTGTACCAAGGTTGTAATTGTTTTGTCTACATAGATGCAATTCCATGGTGAAACATAGACTTACCAAACCAGAGTTTCAAAAAAACAGAATGTTTTCTGTATTCTTTCTTACCAAACGCATAGTTTGATAAGAGGCAACTAATGTTTGCCCATGTTCAGTTCCCTTCTACCACCTGCACTCTTTATACCCTTCTGTAGAGACTACTGCTTATTTCAAGCATTACATTTTCATTATTAACTCCTTTAGCCCTTACAATCTCACAGACATCATTCACTTAGCACAAAATGTAGTGAAGCCTAAAGTAAATTAGATTTCCAGAGTAGTCATTTTATGTTATTAGCCATTCTCCAAAATATTCTTAATCTCAATGAAATTCTTTACCAAGTTTTAATTGAAGTATCTTATGAAGACCCACTTAAGTAATTCCTTTGCAAAGATTTCAAGATCAGATGCTATCTTCTACTTCTCTTTCATCTTCAAGTTTTGGATGAATGTGAATTGTCCGTAGTGAACTTTGTATGGACAAGCACCGAAAGAAATGATTGCCAGATCCGCAGTTGCGTAGTTATTTGTGTTTTCTACATAGACACAAAACCTTATCTTTTTGTTCTGGAGTGCTATGTGTGCAGAAAAAAAAAAAAAAAAAAATTACTGAGAAGCTGTGGTTCCTGGTCCTATATTGCATGAGTCTTCAATGGCAGGTTAAAGAGTTGTCACAGAGGATTTACCGATGAAATCTGCATTCCAGCCATGTTACATATATGGTTCAAGGACTTCCGTCTCAACACAGTGGTAGAGTACAATGCTCAGAAACATCCTTCTATTGTTTCCCAGAGCTGATATGCTTTCAATTATTCCTTATAGCATTGAGTATGAGAAGTACACCTCCGTTTCCTTTCAAACAAGGTGTAGTACCCACATAGTTGTCTGCAAAGAATATACTCCATTTCATATATAGCTTCTATTCTACTTACAATAAGTGTGTTGATTCTCCATTGTGCTTAATGTTCATCTTTATTCTTTGATCTGAAATGAGGGGTGATTTGAATAGAATATGTTTTTAATCCAGTATCCTCATATACTCAGAACAAAGATATGATTTCTATTACCTCAGTAATCAGGAAACTGAAGTTTTGAGACAAATTCTGACCTTGCAACATGGGTTTCTACATGAAACACCTTTAAATTGAATTTATTTGTACAGGAGCGAGTTTTATGTCAAGTGCTCGAATGAAAATTGAATTAATTTGTTGCTTTCATTAATTGACCTCCTTTAATTTTCAAACTTTATATGTTTGTTTAATCTTAATACCTTTTGATTTATTCATGAAATGTTGCTTTTCTGTGCTTTTTAATAATCTCTGTCTATTCAAGCATTTTCAATGTGATATTCTCCGTCCCAAGTTTTTAATGAGGTTTCTTATGTATGTATTTTTTAAATAAAGATCATGAAGGGTTTTTTTTATATTCATTAACCGAATATCAGAAACCATGCCTGGCTAGGAAAATTTTACCAATTAAAGGTTCCAGCATAGGTTACCAAGTGTCATTCCAATAAAAAATGAAATTTGCATGCAATGCTTCATTTGCAAGGAGTGCCTGTTTATCTTCTCTGGCATTTATTACAGTGATCAAGCAATGAAATAATCTGCATATTATGCAAACCAGTCCATTTCCCAGGAAAGTTTTCAGGCTTTTTTTATTAAGAAAAAAATTAATGCAAAGACTTTTTGTAAGATAGCATGAAAAAAGAATTGGATTTTGTCACAAGAAATTGTTGTTACTGTCATTGCAGGTGACTAACCTATTTTAGGAATTTAGAAGTTCTGATATTATGGGTTACATCATAGAAATGTTTTATTGTGAGTGTTCTTAGCAGCATGAAGGACTGCACTATTTGCTTCCTGGGTACTTGGATTATTGCTCATCCTGCCAGTGTAACCACAAAGATGACTAAAAGAATTAAAGCTTTAGAAAATGGAGATTTGAAAACAAAGTGAGTTCTTAGCCAAAGAGAATTTCAGTGGGAAAGGTTAGATCAGCTGGGAAAAGAAAGCTAACATTACCTCCTTTTTTACAGTCAAGATATTAAAGGAAGAAAAGGTCGTAGCTAATTGTTGAAAATCACTGTCTATAAAAACAGAAAAGGCTCTTAATCTTGATTTGGGGACATCTTTTGAAAAAAACTTTTCCTACCAGGTAAAATTATTATCCTTATCTTTATAAAAACAAAACTTATCTTTAAAAAATTTAAAAAGCCTTATCCTTATAAAAACAAAAGCCTACCAGAAGTAAGTAAACTTCCCAAATTACATGTTTTGCTGTGGAAGTTTAGGTGGTGGAAAGCATTTTGGGCAAGCTTTCTGGAATCAGAATCCTTTTTGTACCATACCTGCTGCAGAATCCTTTCTACAGGAGAATTGTGAGGCATGGTGGCAAGTCTTGCATAACAGAAGGAAGCTTTGCAAAGGAACAGACCTTTACTAAGTAAAAAATGTACTTTTTAACAAAACACACAGTTTGCATGGCTTTAATTACATGGCTGGAAAGAATAATCTTTTTGAAATAGAACTTTAATAAATACTGAAAAACTCATTGTCATTCTCTTAGTTTATCCATTTAGTATCCCTGACTTCTCTATGGAGAGGGAGAGTCCCCTTCAGAGAGTAATTTGGAGCATTAGAATTGAGCTGCTGAGCCGAGCTGCTGAGCCCAGCTGCCCCCAGGACTGGGTAAGGAGCTCAGGGAGACCAGCAAGATATGTAAGGTGCAGATCTGTGGGAAAGGAAGAGCGGGCCCATTTCTACCTGTTGCGATATTACAGCAGACACAGAATGGAAATTATTCCCTCCTGGTGCTCCACACTACTCAAGCTAATGGGTCTATTTGTCAGAATAGGTGCTACTTGCATGAATTTTGCCAGAGTAACCCATCACTCAGAGGTGCATGGTTGGCAGATCAATGGCTGTCTATTTCATGAAACCGTCTTTTTTTAAGAGCTTTTACATGATTGAAAACACAAATTGCACTTTGAAAATAACAAACTGCAAAGTTATTGTCTGTCACTGTTGTGCCATCCACCATTCCTTCAACCATTATAACCTCTCCTTGCGTCTTATCTGAAATGAGATCATAAATTTTCCAAGGAAGGATTTGTCTTTTAGAATAGCACTTGTACAGCAATTAGCACTTTGGGGTGCTGAACTTTAATGGAGTTTTCTGATCTTGACATAACATAGAAAATAATCACCGAAGTATGGAAAATAGATCTGGAAGGGATTTTGATACCATATAAACTGCTGTTTGCTTTGAACCCATGTTAAAGTATATCTGTCAAGAACGATGCTGATGTATGCCCAGACTTCAGAGACGGCAATCTTACAGCCTCACAAGACAGGTATATTCAGGGGCTTTAGTGTACCTTTAGACTGTCTTTACGATATACATTTTACTACTGTTTTTACCTGCCTTCCTTGCTGTAACTTAACCTAGCATGTTTTGTTCTTTCCATCAAAGATATGGATAGTATATGATTTCCTTTTACAGCAAAAATCTTTTATGTATTTTAACCATCCTCCCACCTGGCGGTATTCATTTGACTGTGAATTAAGTGCAAATAGCAAATAAAGAAACCATGATGCTTTAACCCCCCCACCCCCCCCCACCCCACCCCCCAAACAAATAAAATCTTGTTAAGAGAGGTAATGAAGATTGGGCTAGGCAGTATAAAGACAGCAGATGAGACATTGACATTTTCCTTCTGACCCAGCAAACTGCAGAGCCACAAACTGTGCGGGTAATCGTTTCACTTGCAAAGTTACAATAGAAGGTGCCTGACAGTGCTTTGTGGACTGGAGAGGATATCACAGGCACGGTCTCAAGGGCTTTAGAACTAATGTGGATGTTTCCACTTCATTACTTTCAATGGACCACAGTCTTATCTGTCTGCATTAATGAATGGTTACCCCTCTGGAAGACATGCTACTGGTTATATTCTAATGATGACATAATTAGGAAGCAGAAATAGATCTTGGTGAGAGGACTGCCTGTAGCCATGACCCCCAGGCTCCTTGGTTTGATTGCATACAAATCTAGGATTACTGAAGCATGGAAAGATAAACTGAATGGTGTTAATTTTTAGCACTCTGACACTTTCTTTATCTGTATTGTTTTTGGAATACACTCTTGTGTTGCAGTTTTGGGAGGAATACAAATTTTTGGATGTTGATTTTTCAAGAACATTTTCATTTTGAGATGATGTCTGGAATGTAGGTTGGAAATCAGTGCAGCAAGTGCCTCAGTAGCTCTAGCACAAGAAATATTTCCTTGGGTTATTCCAAATTATATTTTAAAAGAAATTTTATTAATATATTTTAATAATAGAAAAATAATGTAGTTACATTATAGTATAAAGAAGAGTGGGTGGGGTTTTCTGGGAATGAAGTTATAAACAGAAAGCCGGCATCTCTGGAGAGTAAAAATGGACTTGGAAGCAAAGTGTTGGTTTCAGTAGGGCTTACCAATAAGTATTAGAATAATGCTGTGTTTAACAGAACAAATTAGGTAAGAGTAATAATACATGAAACATCTTCTACACTGGCTGTTAAGAATTTGGCCAGCAAGAAAGCAGACATAAGGTGATTGTATAGACCACACCATATCTCTTCTTTTGTTGTTAGCATGGCTGTGCCAACCTGTTCACAGTCATTACTGTTTACAAAATATCAAACCCCGAAACGAGAAAATGTACCCAGTGCAGTGCTAAACCTTGAGGCTCAAATGCCCTGCTGTGTCTTATCATCTTACTTTCATATGTAACAGATCATAATGCATAAATTGTCTCCGATTACAAGCATCCATATTTTAGTTTTCTTTAATGCAGTAATCCAACAGCAATTTAACTGATACTATGGGAAGTCTAAAATATGTTAATTCAGTAAGCTAGCCATATCTTTGATTCTGAGGGGTTTTTTTATTATGTCTGTTATGGTAACAAGTTTCACATATCTGCAGCTAGACATGTCTTAAAGAAGTTAGTCTTTCTTCTGCTCAGACACTTGGACTTTTCTGGTCTATATGGGAGTAAGTGGGCTGTTTTTCTCCAATTTTTGTGAGTGCCGGGAACCAAAGAATTGAGCTGCTTATGTGATAAGATGTGCTAAAATGCATTACCCGCAATAATTAGCACTGCTAGTTGTATAATTATGATTCAATGTGATTTAAATGTCTGTTTAAAAGTAAGCAACAGAAGGTTCCTACCAGAAGTAGCCTTCTAATAAAAGCAGTGCAGAACAGAATGTTATACCAAATTGCCTGTTCTGTTCAGAACAGTGTATAAATGAGATGTCCTGACTAGCTATTCTATTTGCTACAAATAACATATTTGCTTTGGATATGAAGTTTTTTATTTTAATATTATTATATTTTATGTTTATATGAATCAAATATCATTAGTTGAATAATGTCAGTAGAATAAATGTAATTATTTCATCTCTGCCTTTATCTTTAGAAGTTATCAAAGTCAAAAGTATAATTTTGCTTTTTGCTGTGATTTCTGTGTTCACATATGATCCAGAACTGTCCAAATTATTTATTGCAGATTGTGAATTACTGTGGAAGTCCTCCCCCTGCAATTTCAAGTTTGCTGTCTGTAACTGACTATTTGCTTTTTGAATTGCTTACTATAGTTGCATCATGTTGCATTTGCTACTGACTATCCCCCAGATCCCTGAGCAATTTCCAAGCAGGGTGCTGTACACTGCCAGCACAGGTTCTCAGACCAGTGCACATTCATACATATATTTATGATTTTTTTTTTCGTGGACAATGATCACAAAAACAAAATTGAGGTTTTTTATTCAGTTTTGAAAAAACGAAAAAATACTAATACATCTTTATGAAAGAAAAAAATGATTTTTGTAAATTTCTTGACATTCTAGGATGTCATTATATTGTGGCTGTTCTGCATTTTCTGTTACCATACCTTTGCATAGTGCCTTTGGAACCTGTAAGTTTTAACAGAAAGAAATATTCTTTCACCTTCTTTTTATCCTCCACTACCCAGACCCAGTTCCTAAGTAATTTAGCTAGATACTGCAGCTTGTACCCAATTAAAGTACTGTCATAGTCCGTGGCCCCATTGAAATAACAGGGATTATTTGTGCTATAAGCTTTGATTCAGCTTGACTTGAAGGTAGCAGAACTGATCTAGTTTTTATGGGAAAGGCAAATTCACCTATGGATGCACTCGATTTAGTGATAACCTGTAGAAGTGACTATTATCTCTTACTACTTGCAGGTAGTATTTGGTACTGCCATATCCATTTGGCACATTTAACCTTAGACTGAGACAGCATTTAAGTAGAGGAGGGTGGTAGTGCCATCATTCAGGGTAAGTGATTAGGGCACTGTACAACTATTCTGTCATTAAGTGGACCACAGGCTGAAGAGAGTCTAGAAACTGGATGTCTTGGAAGAGGGCTTTAATCCACACCCTGTTTCCCAAAGGTCTGGTGGCACTGTTACCGAAATCTCGGAATGAAGAACTTATCGACACCAATGTGATGTAGATAAGCAGACACTTCTTTATTGACGGCCGGGTGCGTGAGCGAGTCCTCTCGCGATCAACGCACACCAGGTCCCAAACTCAGATTCCATATATAGAACTTATTCATACATATTCATTAAATATTCATGCATAATCATAACATTTCCCATAAATCATTTACATACTCTCCTCCTATATCCGATTCTGCGCAGTAAAGCTTAGAAAGGTCTAGAAATGGGTCTAGGGTACGATTTGGGTAGGTGGTATATGAGTCGGTGGTCGCGATCTCCCCCTGCCGGAACTACCTTTTACTAAAGTTCACAGTTTCTTGGCAGGCACCTACAAGCTGTTCCAGTCGACTCTCCCCAGTTCCCATTAATCTCATCCTCTGACATTTCAATACACCTCTACGTAAAGAAGACTGGTTAAGTACAAAGGAACCTTTCAACCCTAAAGTTATTACCTAAGTTTTTCACAATAGTTCCAGGCCCTTCTTCTAGCCTTGGTACAGGACGTACAAAAGATGTCATAACTACTTCTACTATATAGCTGTAAATTTTCCATAAAAATTTTCTTATTCCTCTATATTTTAATTCTATCAAATGATTTTATAAAATCAATCAATCAATCTAATATAATCAATCAATCTTAACTTATTAACAAATCGATAACAGCACCAGCAATACCATGTCAGCTAGTTTCATTCATTGTCCCATTGCAGCTTCCCTGCGGTCACAGCATGAGATAGGCACCCATCTCTCCAGAGCAGCACTACTGGCAGGTCTAAGAAATTACTTCTTTGCAACTGCACATCTGTTGTTTTGTAACTTTTCTCCACTGTTTTTATAAAACCATTGTAATAGCTCTTCTACAGATTTGCAGGTACCATTCTGTTTACTACATATGTGTGTGTTTGTCCATTACCTCTCTATTTTAACACTCTAAACCCCAAATTATTCCTATTTCCTCTATTTTTCTGGTAGAAACAATGAAGCTGGGTGAAAAGAATTTCATTCTCTTCCATTTGAGTATAAAATTAGCACAAATTAAAAAAGAAATAAGTGATTTCTGTGATTACTTGTATGATTTTGGGGAACAGCTTTATCAAGTTATGTATACATAAATTTGGCATAACTTCAGATAAGGAGGCAAAAGCACATTAAGAATAAGTAGACTTTCTTCCAGTTACAGATGGGTAGCTCTAACCAGTTTTAACAAACGCCTTAGAGAGGGTATGTACTTTATTATTTCCCAGTTCCTACTTTCCCTTATTTGCAGGTTAAGTTTTCCAACAATAAGGATTATTCTGAAATAGGGATCTTTGATATTTGTTACTTTTCTGAGTAACAAAAATGAGTAATGCATCAATATTCATGCCTGGAATATAAAACGTACTAATTTTTGAACCCAATTATGTTATTGCTAAAAATGTAGTGATTATCAAAGTTATGAAATCAGTAAGAATAACTGTGAAAGTGATTTTTATGTGACTGAGAATATGAATGTGACTGATTGGGGTCTAAAGTCAAATTGTGGACTGTTTTCAACTCCCCATAAGGTGCTATTTGAAAGTGCAAACTAAAATAGAATTTAAGCTGCCTATGTAATTATTCTAATCTGCAGTATAAAAGGGCAAAGAAAAAAATTCCTACCCTAAACTGTGTGATCTAGACTAGGAGCCCAAGCTGCCTGCCTGGCTAGCTGACCTCCCTTACCTCTGAACTTGTTGGACCTGGCCGGGCACTCTCTGCCTAGCTCCGAGTAGCTAGGCTGGGGCTCCTTTCAAAGAGTTGCAGATCAGCGAGGGATATTTCATTCTGGAATATACATTTCAATGTAATCACTCATTTCAGTCTTGATTGTCCTCCCCTGAATTCAGCTTTATTCAGTATTTCAAATTTGTACATGAAAAAAAGCTGCCTGATGCCTTATGAAGGCAACAGATGTAAAAGGCATATTGCAGATTATTCTCTGATTGTGCTTTGCTTCTGTTGGCCATGCAGAAGAATAAACTCTAGAGCTAGATGTGCTTTTGGTACAGTTTTAAACAGTTATTTCTGTAGTTTGCTACTCTTTCAATGATGCAACTGGTAGAAGCTGGAGTCTAGAGCACAAATCAAGGATACTTTTCTCAGAAGAGAATTTTGAGTAATATCAAGATTTGTCAGAACTAATTTATGACCTGTAGTCAAAAAAATCACACCCAGGTGTTTGTAAAACATCTGCCTCTGGTGAACATCTTTCCGAAGTTTTCATGAACACATCCTCTTCCAATGTACTGATTTAAAATACCTTAAGAGTATCTTTCCAGCTCAGTCTCGTTGTCTGGTGATATAAACTAAAAATAAAAATATTAACTAAAACTATATCAGGGACACCATTTTGGAAGTGCTGGCCAGATTTCTAGTGCGTGGTTTCCTTTATATTACTGCAGAACTAGATGTAGGAGAGGTAGGAACATGGAAAGAGTTATAGACTGAGCTACTGAAAGGAATCTCAGGGAGGTTTGTGTGGATAAGTGAAGATTAAAAATAATTCTTTTACTATGTAACTTGATTTCACAAATCTTCATCTTCTGCAGTGCAGTTCTTCTGTCCTCTGTGAAAGTAGTATGAAATGTGAAGATTTTCTGTTTGACATCTATCACGAACACTAAATTTACTTAGCCTTTATTAATTACCAGAGAAAGATCAAAGTCCACTACATACTTTTTTCAAACTAACAAGGTTTATTTTGACACTTGTTAGCATACATAAGCCATGACCTGGAATTAATTTAATTACTGTAGATCTTTCTATGCTTGTCTCTTATGGCTGAGAAATACAAACTTTATCAAAAGTATAATGTTATCCTCTTAAAGACTTCTTTTCCTTTGTAGTTCAGCTTACTGTAAGATATGATTGAAAATGCTGGGGTTTTTCTTTTGACTTTTCCCCCCCCATAATCTGTTTCCAGTCCTACATACTATGTGGGGGAAAAAACCACACACCCTCCCCACCTCACCCCCCCAAAAAAACCAACCCTCCAAAAAAGTCCACCACCAAACCCTATCTAAATTGAAACTGCAAACTGTAGTTTCAAACTCTGAGAGACACATGCAAGAGATTCTAAAATATTTAAAAACACTTTCAGAATTAAATAATTTCCTTTTAGTGAACTTTTCACTAAAGTGCAGAAAACTTGGATTCTTGCAGTTTTCACACCTTTTAAACACCGTTTAAACAAGTTTCATCCAAAACTATTAAGATAAATGAAAAAAAAAAGGATTCATTTGATTTCAGAAATACAGAATGTTTCTTGTAGAGATGTTGTAGGTAAGACACTGGTCAGGACCTGTGTATGCAAACCACATTTTTATTACTCATCTTTGGGAACCAGAAATGATGATATCCAGGCAAAGGATCACTTTTAAGAAATCCTGCCCAACTTCAGTCTTAAGAACAATTTCAAAAAATGTTTGTATGTGTTTACATATCATATATGTAATATGTAAACATATGTGACTCTAGAAAATACCTACAATAATTTGTTCAGTACAGCTGCCAGTGTTCTGAGAACACGTATATTTTGTAGAGAATTGGTTTCAGTGCTATTACTTCAAGTAACAGTCTTCAGAGAGCTGTCAGAGAAGAGGGCCATGTCACAGAATGTTCTTGGCATGTATGATGGATTTATACTTGTTGAGTATAGATGTGGGTGACAGTGGCAGTGTGACAAATAGGGGTTTTTTTCAGGGGGAGGGGAGGGTGGTGAGCAGATCATGGGCATGGATTGACTTATTTCATTAATGTTTCTTTCTCAAAAAAAGTGGTTTTTTTGTTGTTTGTTGTTTGGGGTTTTTTTTGTTAGGATGCAAAATCAGCCTCAGTAGTTGGGAAATGACAGCTTCTTCACTGTACTTTTTTTGGTTCTAATTTGCCTTGCTTTGGGCTATGTGTCATCAGATTGGATTAAATTATTACACACAGTCTTTCTTCCACAGTATCACTGCTTCATTCATTTCCCAGGATAGATGACAGCATTCACTTAATTATCAGTAGTCAATAGATTTTTCTAATTTCTTCAAGAAATGGTTCTTTTGCATTCAAAACATGGTTTGCATATAGATTTTTTCATTTCCTTATGAGCTTTCATATGGAACTGGCCACTATATTCACTGAGTTCTCATGACGTATTGCTGGAGAAAGACATTACTCTATCTTCCTAGGTGAACAGAGTTGCAGGAATATTAGAGATCAGAACCATCTGTTGATTCTGAGTCAAAATTTGAGGCACTTAGGACCAGATTCTTCAAGGTACATATTATCAACAGAGATGCTGATTTTGCCGATGTGTTTGACCCAGACAAGGAGGAAAAAATCTTCAACACAAAAGCCCATCAGCTCACCAGGAAATTAAGACAAGCCTAAACTTTACTGTATTTGAAATGAGAAGCAGAGAAATGGAGATTATGTTCCAAGAGAAATTTGGCTTAAGTACCACATTTTTCATCACAGTGCAACAGGAAGAGGGGGAAGAAACAGATTTTCTGTAGTGGCATTACTTTAATTCTGAGTGTCCACTTTCATACTGCGGCCTGTTATTTACATTGCCACCTCCAGCAAAGGAGAAAAGAAACACAAAAGCAATGATTTTTGTTATAAAATCTGGTTTACCTAATCACAGATGCATACAATGCACTCCATGGAAATGAAGCAGTGGTTTTAGTATCTTTACAGGGTTTCTAACTTAGGAATTTGTTTGCACATAATGAATGTTTGCAAATGGGTAATATTTCTCACCTTGGATGTGGAGTGAAGCTTTTGAATATATTAAAATAACTCTTTCTTGGGTGGGGAGTGAGCACCTAAGAATCTTGTTGTGAGAGGCATTTCTTGTTTTCACACTCCGGAGAGAAAAATTACTTCATCTATAAATGTTTTTTCCTGAATTTAACTTGTTTTTCCACTGTGTTTTTTAACTGCTTTGATACCCCCTGTGTTGAGCATTCTCTTTCCTTTCAAAGTTAGACCCCTAGTGTTTCAAAGCTTGAATTCAGTATATCATGGTTTTGCAGTTACTTGCTTGAAGTTCAGAGCTTTGGCTGGTGACATTACACAATGGAAACCAGAGAAGTTTCTGATGAGGTCTGTTGAATCTCAGGCTTTCATAGTCTCAGGAATGACACAATGGCATCTTTCTACTATTTAGTAAGAACTGTTGCTGGGCTGCAGCAAATTCCCTTGCTTGTGAACTACCTTATTTCCTTGGGTCTCTCAGGGTGGCAGTGAGTTTAGGGGGAAAACATTTTTAAAGAGGTTTATTTTAAAAACAACAAACATTTAAAGAGGTTCTGCCTGTTTCCAGTGAGAGAACAGATATCACAAAGGAAAACCAGAGAAAGAAGCTACTGCATCTGTTGAAAACATGAGGAGGGAAGAGATAAAAAAGTTTAATCTTATTTCACTTCCAGAAATCTTGTTAAACCTTTTTTTTCCCCAATATAGTTCTTTTTCTCTGTGTTTATTTTAATTCTTTTGTCTTTACCAGGCAGCATCCTAAAACCTCATAGAAATCAATAGGAGCTTTGTGTATAAGGAGACTGCTCCACTGTGACTTTAAAGAACAACTTTTTTTCTCTGGGTGCCCTTGACCAACGCTGCGCTCTTGGGGTTATGAAGAGCTGTTCTCTGTCAGGACAGGCAAGGGGAAAGAAAAGACAAAATGAGAGCCCAAAATATCAGTTGTGAGAGCCCACAGAGCAATTATGCTAAAGCTTCCTTCTGCACTATAGGTACATGTTCCAGCGTACTCATTTTCAGTGTTTTCTCTATCTTATATCCCCTAAATGACATATTTGGCAATATCAGCCTCATGCAGTCACAAACATTCTCTGAAAACATTGGCAGGAAACATTGGTGGGAAAATAATTCACTTGGAACTTGGAAAAGGCTAGACAATGAGGAAAGCCATATAGATACTTTCTCTACTTTTTTAGTTTTTCCCCACTGGTCTGTCATGAAGTCATGACAGCAAACAGGGAGGTGGTTTGCTGTACTGAGTACTGTTAGAAGGAAAAAAAATATCCAAAATGAAATAAGCAGTGGGCACAATACATTGCACTATTTCAGGCAGAAATTGCTGCTACATGGACTCAGACTTTCTAATGGCTTTTCACAATCAGCCATCTGTAAGCCTCCAATTGGTATGGTGCCGGCAGTATTTTGAAATGCTATAGAACCTCACGGTGTCTGGAAATACCCATAGTACATACCATGCAACCATAAAAGTGTTGAGGAGGATTCAACAGATTTATATAAAAAAAGAATTGTTGAAACATGCAGAAGGTGGCCAGAATGGAATAAGGTTCATCCAAGTGCAGATGATATTGTCTGCAACCTTTTAAAATTGCCCTACCACTGTGGACATTCTCACTTTGAGAAATAATAATCAAAAAAATCTTGGTTACAACTTCAGCTAACAGACATTAAAATGGAGTACAACAAAATACTCATAAAAGAGTTTTCGTGAGAAGATGTGATGGAATCATGTATCCTAGTATTCTCCATTCTCATTGAAGTCTTTCTCTTAACCACTTTGGTTATATTTCAAATGGAATTACATTTGTGTATTAGTACTTGACCAGAAATTATGGCTGAGTCCATGTATCTATAAAGATATTTTGAGAAAATAATGTAAAATTTAGAATATTGCTAGTTTGTTGTTATGCTGGGTTAGACAACCTCTTTCCCAGCAGGAGACATTGTGAAAGTAAATTCCTTAATGTTTGCAAGGTGATGCCACTTGGCAAATGTGGAATGATCATGGAAAAACTGCAAAATTTTCAAGCAGCTGCACTTGAAAGTATGTCAAATTTATCATATCATTTCAGCATGCAAAATTGAGAGAGAATAAAAATCAAAGCATTTTAGATAGTTACTTCCTAAAATAGCGTTGAATTTTTCTATATACTGATGTTTTAAAATGTCTGTCTTGCTGTCTTGTCTTTTCTTCTAGCTTTTACCCAAGACAATATATTTCCCCCAGTTTTTCACTTTGGTTTAAGAGGGGGGAAATAATTTTGTTTTAAATTGACCTGAAACATTATTTTTTTAACTTCAGTCAGAAGGAAATTGAAAATTCTACTCCCCAGAGCTTTTTTCTGGAGCAGATTCTGTTAAGAACAGGTGGAACAGGTACATTCTGGCACCCTTTATGTCATTTAGTTGATTCTATAATTACAGGCTAATTAAAAATGTACCTCAATTTGCAAGTTGTTAGTTTCTAAAGATTCTTTGGATCTTACTAGCTGGAAAAAAGTTTGTTTTGCATCTCCTCAGCATTTGTATAGATAAACTCTTTAAAGTGTATATATTCGACTTCATAAACTATATATTGAGAAAGAGGACAACGTATATTTTAATTTAGAGGATTATTAACCAAGCTTGTAGCTGTTAGTTTATAATCCTTATTGTTGAGTTGCCTAAGAGAGTACTAAAATTTTCAGATTCTCAGCAGAATTTTTTGCTTTTTTCCTAAAAGATTTAGTGAATTTGTAGCACAGAGAAGGAAGAAAAAAAATAAAATCTCAGGGTCTTTCTGAAAATGTAGGTACATAGTTGTTGAGATAGATGGCATGGAAACATGCTTTTCTATTTGTGGAAAAAGTTTGGATTACAGAAAATCATGACTAGATGTGGATCTCTTTCTTCACTCTTTACTTACTAAAGTGTAGGAAGAAGGCAAAAGCTGTGAAAGTATTTTTGGTAGCACTAACACCGAGAACCAACAGATGATTTTTATACATATATGGCATGCTTTTATCAATGATGCTTTGTGAATCTGTTCATAACAGATTCCATCATCAAACTTAACTTATGATAACTTATAAAGTAGAACGTCATATTAACAGGGGTATAGAGGCAGAGGTAAATGTTTTTCTAGCATCTATGATACTTTAGGTAGACAAGTTAGTAAAAATGCCTTGGTTCCTGAGAAATCAAATACAATTTAAGACAGACATAGGTAATTCTATAAAAGTATGCACATGACCATTTGATAAGTCACCTTAACTGTAGGCCGAAAGTTACATTGTCTGCAGTAGAAGATATACAGTATTGTTTAAAAAAATCAGAGTAAATCATTGAACACATTTGAAATTGGTGCAAAATCTTTCTGAATAAAACCCACATTCTCTTAACCCGTGGAAATCAAAGGTTAAAAGTAAAAATATGATATAATAGCTTAGTAGCAATAAAAATACACTTTAGAAAGAATCTCTTTGAATTCTGTAAAATGTTTCATAAAATTTGGTTAAATGGAGCCTGAATTCCTCATAACAACTTCAGTCTTGCATTGCATATGCTGCTAGATACATCAGCCTCGCTTACCAAGAAAGCTGAAGGAAGTTCTTTGTCTGCGACTGATACCTATACAAATAGATGATGTCTACAGCTTTCTTAGGAATCCTGTGAGTTATAAAATCTTGGCAGATTCATTCAGCTCTCCCAAATGCAAATCTAATAAGGGCATCTCATTTGGTTTAATCATATTCTTTCTTTTTTTAGTCTGTCTAGACTATTTTAACAACCACAGAGTTGTACTTTGCTCATGGTGGGTAGCATGCTTCTATTTGCGGATGGTATTTCAGGTTAAGTTTCTAATTTGGAATGTACCAGAACTTGGATGCAAACATCTGTTTGACTTTGTGCTACAATACATTTTCCTGTATAAAATATGAAGTTAGAAACTGTAGCTACACCAGAATTAAAGACCTACTTTTCCCTTTCAGTTAGAGTTCTTCTAACTGAAAAAGCAGTATGCCTTTCACTTGCAGAGGTGAATTGTAACACCTTGGATGAATCCCTGGAAAAAATCTATAAATGTCTATTTATGTGTATTAGATATAGATTATGATAGGATATTTTCAGATGTCAACATCACTTAAATATCAATATAAAATTATTGTATTGAGATAATTTATTAATATTATATATAATGGATTAAAAAAAATAAAGAAGTCTAATCTCATCCTATTTATCCTACACTTTACAGACCTAAAATATTTTTTAAAAAAACAACAACAAACAAACTGCAGGTACACTAGAAGGAATTGTTTCTGCAGATTTTACAAAGATAGAATGGTATATATACAGATAAGAAAGAATATTACACCCTATATTCCCACCCTCTCTGTGTTAGCTACCACCCTTCAAGTTGTCAGGAGTTGTTTCTCTGTTCTTAATTATAAATTTTAATTCCTACTTCCTACCACATTTCCCAAAAATAAGACCTTCCTGGGAAAAGGCATGTGGAAATAAGTTGTCATCGAAGTCTTCAGTATGTAAGGGAAAAACTTCATTTTCCAAAATGCCGTTGTTATTAATAATGGTACTTTCTACTTAATCCCACAGTATTTTGCTCTTCCAAATCCTTCAATATTTCAGGATTTCACATCAAGGAGATTAGAATATGCATTGTTTCTGAATACTTCAAACTGCCTTTCTTCCTAAACCAAGGACACAACTAAAGACATAGTTTCTACTGTTTTGAAGGTATTTATCTTCAATTCTCAGTCTATTTAAGTTCAGGTGGGGAATGAAGTTAGAGAGACATTAAAAAAAAAGAACAGAGAAAGGAAATGTGACACACTTTCACAAAGCTCTGGTGATCAGAGAATAAATTTGAGTATAGGAGGTTCAGGATATTATATTTTTAAAGCTATTTTGCATGGCATTTAAAATTAAATAATGATTTCGCAAGCTAGTCTTAGAGGATAGTGTTTTCTCTGTCTGGGGAGATGTGCCAAGTTATGTCTCCTGTAAAGAATAGGACTTGTCTCAAGATTTTATGTTGTGGTTCTCTTTCCAACACAAGATCTGGAGGTGGAAGATAAATTTATACTTCCAATATATGAATGATTGACAGTGTTACATTAGATATTTTCCCATTTTTCTGTGGAAATTCTTGGAAGGATTGTCTTGGTAGCCAGAGACTGAACTGTGCAGGAACACTTCTAAATGTTTACGCTTTGCAAAGCAATTGTTCTTCTGGACAAGGTGATTTCAAATCTCTGCTTTAGCTATTGTAACTAGACTGCCTGTATTACTCATACTTTCATGCAGATTAATGTGTCCCTTCATACTCATGTCACATGCAGTCCAAAGGTGTAAGTTATACACCTAAGGATTTATAGGTCAGACAGCAACAAACAAAAGGAGAACAAGGTTTTTGACTCTGTCAAACATCTTTACTGTCCTTAGATCCTACTACCTGCACTTTAGTTTTTGCATTAGTCACAGCGTTTCACAGGTCTCTGGTATACTGCTGCAGCAAGAAAAGCAGGAATTAGTGCATATCTACATAATTTATTGCTGTTCTGAAGAAGTGTGCCACACGGAACTGCTAATTCATCTTGGACTGGTAGTAAAGACCTCAGTTGCCACTGCCAAAAGAACTTCAGCATTTCAGAATGGGTGGCTTGTTCAAAGCATTTTCCAAATATTCAGAAGATGGGAAAATGCATCAAATAGTAAGTTGTTATCTTTAGATTACCAATATATAAAACCCATAGATGGCTGCAATTTTCCACTCTTTCTTAAATGCATTTCTTTACACTCTTTTTTATTATACCCTTTAGAGGAGCTGACAGACAGAGAAAGAAATAGCTCAATAAAACCCACTGGAAACATCTAAGGAAATCACTTTTGAGAAATACTTCTGTGGTGAAATTTCATCCAGATCCTTCCCCTAACCATGACAAACATTTTTGTTGTGAAGGTACTCTTCCTTTTATAGAAGCTGACAGCACTTTCCTTTATGTAAATATTAAAGCGAGTGGTGAAAGCCACATATTGATTAAAGTGAAAGAAATAAAGAAATAATGGACTAGTAACCATTTCCTCAAACACATTTTCTTCTTAACAGTCCTAGCTTTCTCCGCAATAAAAAATATAAAAATAGAACAGTAAAAAGCATTAAATCAATACCTTTTTGCTGTAAATATACGATAATTTTAAAAGTAAATTCTTATATAAATTGAAGGTGGACTAGCTTAAAAGATTTGATTTACAGAAGTATCTGCATTCCAATTTCTCTTCAAAATGTTACCTGTACCTATTGATCTGCTGTTCTGGTTTTTAATTCCACAACATCGGGTAAATTTTTCCAATAATCAGGAGCTGAAAAACTTATCAGAACATCTGTAATCAACATGTAATCAGTTTTAGAGAAAACATGGCAAGGATGGATAAAAATAATAAAGACTATTTGAGTGGTACAATTTAATGATGACGACCATGATGTTACTCAGCCACAGCTTACTCTTAGAGTTAAAAATAATTCCAGTGATGATTTTCTTCAAAATGATTGATGTAACGTGTAAGAATTGACAAGCAGTTCATTTCTTACATGACAGTTCTCATCACTTACAGAAATGAGATACGTAGGAATTGGTGTTGTACTGCTAACAAAGCAGCTATAAGTTTTTGAAAAGGAATAAGATGCTCTTTAGTAGCATTTTTTTTTCCAAAAGAAATATAAGAGTGCATAATCACATTAGGACAATAACTAACAATACTAGTGGAAATCAAAGACTGTACGTTTTATGCAATGTGGTTGGGCAACTGAGGCTTGCATGTTAAAAGATCAACGCTGAGTATGTTTTAGTTTCAAAATAATTAGTTTTGTCAAATAATTAATATTTGTTCACAAGAACGAGTTAAGCACATGCAGCATCACACACGTTGTAATTAGTTGGGATGATAAGGTAATATAGACTGAAAATAACCAATTTGAGTTGCCAAAGCTGATCACTTAAGCCAAGTGAAAAAACAAACAACTTTCTTCCATAGATTTCATACACACTTATAATTAACTTTGTCTGCTTCTGTGGGTTTTTTTTATATTTGAGCTCTGAATAGCCAAGTTTCATTGGTGTGAATGTTTTTGGACATTTATTTGAGAGCTTCCTGATCAAACTTGGTGGAAGAAACACACTAAAAGTCAATTGGAAGCAAACACTAATTTTTAACATACTCAATCAAATTAAATCTACATAAACTAGACAAAATTAAAGAATATTTAGAATATTTAATATTTAATTTCAAGTGCTATCAAAAATCTGTTTGCAACTGATCAGTTTTTACAGGAAAAAAATCCTTACTCATGCAAGCTGCTGAACAATAAAACTTAAAGTGCACATGTTCAGATTCATTTGAGGGGATAACATAAAAACAAGAGCAAAGCCCCTCTCCTTTCAATTTATACTCTTTCCTGTCCCAGTTAAGTCAAGGAAAGCTACACTGTGGTTTAAGCAGAGTTGCTTTAGTAATGAATCCTTCTAATAATATCATCCATTATACCAGAGGTTAGATATTAGGACAGCAAGAGCTATAGAAAAATCTTTACAGGGTGGAAAATTTGAGAGATAAATTATTCATTGTAAATTATTTGCTTTAACCTGTTTTTGCTGCACGCCTATCAGATAATTTACAGCTCTACAGCATGATGTCGGAGATTGAATATAATCAATAGAATTAATTATTTAAATGTAAGATTCATAGTGAGGTTTCTTTATGCTCAAATTTGTCCAGTCTCCTGTGATACAGGGGAGGTAATAAGAAGTATACTTATGTTAAACATTCTGCATTTTAATGATTTCTACTGAATTTTCTGAAACTTTTCTTTTCAGGCTTGTATTTTTTGGCTTAAAAATAAGTCATAATCCATTTTGCATTTTGAAAATGTAGTGGAAATGTTTTCCTTTTTCCTTTTGTACTTTCCCATATGTATCTACAGTGTGAAAAGAAAGAGAAAAAGCGATGTACTGTGTAGTCAGTGTTACTAGAATCATTCTTTTACAGTCTTTAAAAATGCTATGCAGCTTAAAGATCTAGTGCTGCTCCTTCTGAAGCACATTAAAAGGCAAAAATTCAGTTTAATTGCAGCTAAAATCCTACTCTTTTACCACTGGCTTTGGCAAGGCCACAGTTCCACTCAGAGTAGTCATACAGTCGTCTCTTGATAGAGTGACAGATTAGTGCTGCTGGTCCCAGTGCTTACAAGACCATGTTCTTTTAGGTACAATATAGAGTAATAGCAAGTAAAAAAAAAAACAAAACAAAACAAAACAACAACAACAAACCCCAAACAAACAAAACCGAACTTCTGATACAAATAAATTAGCCAGTCACTGGATAGGCCTATAGGAAGTGAAAACAAAAGCAGCGTGACAAACTTCATACCAGTGATGCTCTTCTAAGGTTGGGGAGGAGGAAAATCTGTAGTAAGGACTCAGGAGAATGGAAGAAACAAAGTGGACTTGAGTATGGAATAGTGTGGATGAACTTGAGCAGAGTAGGGTAGACATGGGAGGAAGCAGAGAATATATGAGACAGGTGTTATAGGAGTAAGGTGATGAAAATATGACATGATACAAGAAGTCAGTACAAGAAAAGAGAATGACACTTTAGACTTATATCTGAATATAAATTGATTGTTTTCTGAGCAGTCTCTTTGCAAAGGGTTAACCAAAACCAGGAATATGCAGCCAGCACCAAATTCTAAAGTGTTCAAATATACACAGTTTTGAATCCCAGAGGACAGGTTACCTGCTTACATTAAATCATTAGGTGCTGTCCTGGAAAATCACCGTTTGCTCAAAAAACATACTGCTAGAAGACATATGTTGACAATAGGTTTTGTATGGTTTCCATCAAAAAGCCTGTATTAATGTGGTTAATTAATGTTCAAATCATATTTTTAGGGAAATGTTTTTGGCATATTTCTATTTAATTCTGTTTGCTTAAATGAGTTTCTGAAAGAGCACTAAATAAATAAAAGAATTATCTGAGTAGGGGCTATTATTGGTTTGGACATCAGATGTCTGCTAGAGTAAAATCACAGCTTCCCAAAGACTTACTAGCATCCCAAAGTACATTAAAATCTCACTTGTATGTACTTGCTGCAGCAAAAAGTTACTGATGAGACTACAAAGACTGAGAAATATTGGAAAAAAGTTTCTCATCCCATTTTTGTTTGTCTTTTCACAAAACGATGAAGAGGGAACAAGTAAGACTTTTTGTGTGCATATATAATAAATTTTAAAGGAAAATTGGAATATGATTTTGGGTGTTCTCAGTGGTACGTGCACTATTTGAGCATACTGCTTTTAGCATGTTAAACTTTCTAGCAAATCTTTTTATATGATATGGGGCACAGTGTAGGAACTGCAGGTTTTGTGATCTCTCAGTAACAATGAAAATGTTACTATACTAAGTTTCGTTCAATTCCCTTGTCTCAGCACAGAACTGAAAAATAAACAGACAAATTAAAATTATTTTTGCATTAAAAGTGCCTAGTAAGACTTCAGCATGAAAATTCCCATAGATTTAACTACAGTTAACAAACAGTTCTTTTGAAGATAGACTAGGAGGGAGATGTAGGGTGAAGACCCTGAAGCAGCCATGCAACAGTGATTGCTGAGAGCCAAGGCACACACTCAGGAGACCAGGAATGCACATTCTAATTTTCAGCAGCAGAGAACCAAATGAAGTTTTCCACTGTCCCAGAGAATGTCCTAAAATTGAACTATCAGTTAAAACACTGGGAAAGGTACCACAACTGGGGTTTCTGTCCTTAAAAGTCATGACAGAGGAAAATTGCTAAGTAATCTCTGCAGGCAAGACAGGTCAAAAAATGAATTCAGGCAGATTTAAATGTGCTCTGGAGATGAAGCCACTCAGTCTTAAAAAAAAAAAAAAAAAAGAAATTTCTGCAGAACATTGGACTACTTGTAAGCCTGAATGTCAAAATCTGAAGTGCAATTAAACTTCAGATGCATTCATGTTGAGTCGATAGAGGAAAAGAAGTTCCAGAGATGGCTTTGAATTTGTGTTTATAAAATGGTAGAAGCCCAGGAGAGTCTATGGACCTAGTTTATAAGGTTGCTTATGGTTGCATGACTGGGGGGGTGGGGGGTGGAAAGGAGCTGAAGTCAGATTCAAATACAAGGCTGACTTTAAGGCTTTAACAACATCATCATTAGATCCGTACTCGGATTTTCTTGAAGTTTTTCCTCATCAGATACCTATATACTGCATATATGGGTGATGGAACTTTCATAATTCCGTGTGGAAAATTCCATTGTCACAGTGTGGATGCAATGAACTCCTCTAAGATTTATCCAGGAGAGGAATTTCAGATGTCTTGTTCCTATCCTTGGTGGTGAGAGTATCTCTTGTTTCTTGATTAAAAATAAAGTTTCCTTGTAACCTTAAAATTTGATATGTGCACATGAGATTCAGTGTGTGAAAAGATAGACTAGACTTTCTAGATAGACTAGAAAGCCATTCAGTGTTTTGTGGTGAAAAACAAAGATATACCTTCAGTTTCTGAGTCAGGATGTACTGTATAGGCTAAGGAATAAAACCAAGGCTCTGCAGGGATGTGGCAGTCTATCACGTGTTGCCTGCACATGTGCTTGGGTTTTAAACATGCAATTCATGCATGACAGATACAAAAATATAGCGAGGCTGAATAAATGGGGTAAAAGAATGGGATGGATAAAGCAAAAGCACAATATGCCTGTGATTTACTGCATCATTTTGGGAAAGTTACCAGCTGAGCTAGAGTCAGACATCAGAATTACTCAGTTGTCAGTACTAGATTCTCTTCCCGTAAGTCAGATGCACAATATGGTCATCTGGCATAAATCCCCAAGACAGGCTTCTGAGAGGGACATTATGGAGTGAATACAACAGTAAATGTGATTCTAATTTGCCTGTGATTATGAAAGTCAAGTACGCTTAAATACCTCTCTCCATTATGAAAGATCAAATAATTATTTTGATCAACTAATACATGAGATAAACTGGAAAAAAATGCCCATGAACAGAAAATACAGAAAAAGACTTAGAAATATACAGGTATAAGTGGTATGGACAGGAAAAACAAAGACATTACTGATCCTCAAAACAAAGTCCGAAGTTTTCAATTAAACTGTATGGTTTCTATTAAACTTCCTAATGCCACAGCATTTTTGCAGTATTTTCAGTTCTTTCACTTCATTCATGTAACGACTTGCTGAACTGGAATATCATCGGTATTATTGCCAGTTTCTGAAGAAAGAGGACAAGGTAGAGATATTAAGCGACTTGCTTAAGGCCTCTTATCAGGTCTCTACCAGAGCTAGGATTACAGTTCGGAAGTTTTTGACTTCTTGTTTGGTATTTGGCAGCCTAGACTGTGACATTCCTCAAATCCAATTTCAATTTTTTATAAAACAATAGAGGAAACATAGGGGAGCAAAATTCTAGTAAAAATAATGTTACTGAAAGTTTCCTCAGAGGCTTTAGTAGCATAAAATTAGCTGAAATAGTCAATCGATGAGTTCATTATAGGGATCTCAGAAGAAATTAAGATTGGATGAGATTGGATGCTACTTCAAAAAAGCATGACAAATTTGTCAAAAGAATCTTCTTCCCTTAAGAAAAAAATTGAAAAAATTATTCATATCCACCAAGCTATGTTTAATATCATGTGTCCCAAAAAACAATTTAGTATATAACAGAGAAGGATTGGAATGAGAACTCTGTTGTAGGGGAAACATCTAACATGGGTACCCTTAATAGACCTGGTTTTAAATAATGGCTTTGAATTGTAATGCATTAAAAAAAAAATGCTGTTTAAAATTTCAGAAGATGTTGTCATATGGGACTGTAAACTCCCTTGAGAGCAGAGAAAACTGGTGAAGTCTATTAGGATGGTTAGAAATATAAAAATGATAGTAGGAGACTGTCTCACTTGCCAAGGCTCATTTAATCCTCACAGTTATATGAAGCTGAAGAGAAAGCAAAAACACAGAGGAAGCAACACTGCCAAATGAGACCAAGCAACCCTAGAGTACATGAGATTAGCTTGAAATGTCATATGACAGCAAATATAGCTAAGATTGTTTTTAGGCAATCCATAGTGTCACCAAGTGAAGAGTGAGAGAGCAGTCCTGCACCTTTTACTGTCACTATACCTAAAACTGAAGATTGAAAACAGATTTAGGCCATAGAAACTGTAGAAAGTCAGAAATGCATTAAAAATTATTAAGAAGCTAGCAGGAATGACTGATGAGGGAAGATTAAAATAGCTTGCTGTATAAATGATAAATGATGACTTGGAGGAAATGAGATAGCTGGCTACAAATAGATCTGGTCAAAATATTAGAAGTGAAGGGGAAAGTCACCAAGTTTTGTTTGCCTTTTTCTTAAGAAAAGAATAAAAAATAAAATTGTTCAGTTTTATCTCCAGGAGCCTGATTGACAACACATAAAAGCAGCACATCCCAAAATGAAAAGTTTCCAATATTAGCTTCCTGGATAGACATATTCAACACATAGATCACAACTAAGACACGTTAAAGAAGAGTATGAATGTTGACCTTTATTTGTCTGTCTTGTGTTAGTGTCGAAATATTGTGATTGTACTTTTTCTCCTGGAGATGTTTTAAAAGTGTGAGGGGAAAATACCAGGTGTCCCATTCTGGAATTTGCTATGTTGTAACCTCAATGTCCATGTCTGTTCCCTGGAATAGCGTATCTCTTGATGGGATTAGACAGTTAGGTAATGTAACATCTTTACCCTATTCCAGATTTCACTTAGAATCCCAAATAAGTCTTTGTTTTTTTATTTTTTTTTTAATCTTGTTTTAGTATTTTCCCCCTGAATTTACTGTACTGTTTACACAGCTATACTGGTATGTGCTATCACAGTTATTTTCTTATCCTAGCCAACAGGATTATGGTTTGATTTTGCAATTGATCAATAGAGAAAGCCTTGTATTTAAAAGGGATTAAATATGATGGGGGAAAGGGACCCATATCTGAGTGCTCATCGAATAATTTTATTAGGGAAATTTATTTCTTTACATGATTATGTAGGGCTATTTTCTATATCCTGAGAACAAAGAGCATATGAATGGGAGGGAAAATCCCTATAAATCTCTGCTGACAGGTTTCATTTTCTTCTGCCTGTTTGGGTGGGAGAAGATCCTGGCACCATGAGCTAGTGCAGGTCAATAAGAAGTGATAATTTCTGTCCATTTGTACAGACTTAGACCTTATCCTCTTTCCTCTCCCTCCTTGGAGGTTGCGCTGCTCCTCAGACAGAGTGCATGTCTCCCCTGCAGTCTTTCAAATGTTTAAACAATTAACCCAAATGAATGTATTAGTGAAAGTATGTTATGATATTTGGCTGTATGGTGTTATTAATATCTAGTTATTTTACCTTTTTTAAAAAATCAGATATATTTTATTCACCCTCCCAAAAGAGAGTGTATTTGTCTCTTTGAGAACAGTGTCAACAGATGAAGTGCGATCTATTACATCATTTTATTTTTTAGTCCTTTGTTTTCTACAAGATGTGGCATAGCAAGTATTGATGCATTTTGTCATTTATATGGCTCCAGAAATCCAAGCTTAAAGGGAGCATTGTCTGTGTTATAGACATGATGTGTCAACACCTTCTTAAAAGTAATTGAAAGGAAAACTTAAAGCTAATTCATAAAAATAAAACAAAAATAGAAAGGCAGGATATCTTGGCGAGAGAGAGGGGAAGCAGATTCTTTAACTTTAATGAGAACTGGAAAAGCCCAGAATATTTTGATGTGGATTTAACCAGCCATCTTATGAATAGCTTTTTTCTTTATTTGTGTGACCTAGATATAGCAAGTCATTAAAAAAGAAATTAAATATAAAGAAGAAAGGATTTTCCAAGACAAAATATATTTTATCTGATAATGTTCTGTTCTCTCTCTTCCCTGCTTCCATCCCTCCCTCCCACCATGAAATATTCAATATTCTTAATTCCAACAGGTATGTAAAATTTTACAGGGATTTGTCAAGGACTGAATTTAACTGAGATAAAATAGTTTTTAATGACAGCTTATTAAAGGAATAACATTAATATTGAATTTTCTCCATTAATATTAGTACCAATGCAAGACAAATCTATGCTGATTTCACCCACAGAAGGACACTTGCAATATTTAAACACCTTAAATTTGTCTGCAACACTACGAAAGTATTAATGTTGTCACTGTTGTTAAAAAGTAATTCAAAAGGAGAAAAATATATTATGGCCTTAATTTCTTTTAATATTTATTGATTCTTAAACCTTAAAGACACTAAACCACAGAAGAGCTCAACTATTAAAGCAAGGTTTGAACCTTGATTGTTGCGAAAGTTCAGCTGTTAACTGAGACTGGATAACAGAAGGGCAGACATAAATTGCTTGGAAATGCTGAAGAGAGCACCATGTGTTTTACAACCATGTGTTATAGTGCTGCATTTTGTCCATCTAAGGACCAATACATGATGTTCAATATTTGCCAGAATGTCCATGTTCAGATTGACCCCCAAATATCCTAGCAATTAATTTTTCACTGGCTGTACTTTTTACTGTGGATTTCATTGTGGAGACAGACATCACAGTCCAACTATGTGTCTATTTAGGTCTTTCTCTGTCTTTCTTGGAAGGATTTTGTGATTATTAAATGTGTATAATGCATCTTACTATGCAAACTTCATTATTGTAAATAGTAAAAATCAAGATTTGGAATTTAATGGTGCTTAGATAAGCTACTGATTATGGGAATTTTCAAACTTAGAAATCTTTATCCATAGAATGAGTCTTTTTCTATCACACAGATATAGTACAAAGTGTTGATTTCCTGACTCAGCTCTACACGTGATCTCAAACGGATTTTTTTTGAGGGGGGGTTGGGTGTGTGTGGGGTGGGGGGTGTGAAAGTGTGTTTCATTTTTCATAACATTTTCTTTGAAAACATAATGAGTACATAGAAATTTTATATTAAATTGCTCTTTATGTAAATGACATGTTTCTAATGTCTTTTCAGAAAACATTGAAGTGTTCAAATATTATCAGTTTACTTGTTTCAGTTTTTCCTCGATAGACTCTAATTTTTCCTGAAGTCACTGCAAGTAATATTTAGTGCATTCAAAGACATAGGGTTTTTCTATTTGCTTAAAAAAAAACCAAGTGTTTTATTTACAGAAGAAAATAGCTCCAAGATAAAAGCACATAAATATGTAGAAACTCCTCTAAGTATTACTAAACTTGTTGGACGCAAATCCTTTAAAAGTGAAAGTAAGTACAGATCTTATCAAAAAACCAACAAACCAAGCCCCTAAACCATCAATATAAATTTTTCCTAACTTCTTTTAAAGATATTTATTTTAAAATAAAATATCTTCTTTTAAAGATATTAATTCTAACAGAATTCTTACACATCAGCCTTATTGTTTATTCTGCATAGGAAAACGCATAATAATAATTTCAGAGACAAGTTAGCAGTATTCAGTAGAAATTTAATTTGGCTGATGAATTCCAATCAGTCTTTTAAGATGAGAAACAGTTGTACAACTAGGAAGATGCTGAAGTGATTTGCTCTCAAAATCCCTTTAAACAGCTTAAGTCCTCAAGTCTCCATATGTCCCAAATTGTTTTGCAGTTTGACCAAAATACTGCCTCTTCAAAGATAAATTTTGAATTTTGCTGTGAAGAGTCATTGGTAAAATGTGTAAGCAGCACAGGAAGCAGAGATCCAACAAGACTATCATAGTTCCTTCTTGCCTCTACCCTTCCAAAGAATTGGCTACTGGGATGTAGAATTTGACAACTTGTTGCCTTTCCCTTTGTTTCAAGTCCTGTGCTCTTCCTTGCACTGGGACACAGCACAACTGTAAAAGGGATCATTGTCTTCACTATTCTGGAGTTAAGCACAGCGTTGTAGCAGGAACATCTATGCAATGGGAGATGTGGGTTCAAACCTTCATCTTATGGACTGAAGATGAGTTTCATAGCCACAAAACAGTGCTTTGTCATGCTTAACCAAACTTTGTCAGAAAATGCTGGAAAAGTGAGGGAGGCCAGGGCTTAAAATCTGTCCCCCTTTTCAGCACTTGTCCCATGTGTGTGCTGGACAATAGGAACGACATTTCAGTAATTTCCATTTTCATTCTTGTTTAACATGTTAGAAATTTTAATGTTTAAAGCAAATTTGTAAACTTTATTCTTTGAATCAGGGATCTATGTAATAATAGAAATGGTCTAATTTATAACTTCTGTGTTCAAGTACACAAAGAACTAGTTAGTTCTGGGTAGAATAATTAAATCGGCAACAGCATAAAACAATGCTGTGTATCAGGGGTCCTCAAACTATGGCCCCCCAGGGTCCTCAATCCAGCCCCTGGTATTTACAGACCCCCCCCTCCGGGGGTTGGAGGGGGAAACCAAGCAGCCGCAGATGACTGCCTGCCACTGCATCCGCGCGCCGGCCCCCTGGTTAAAAAGTTTGAGGGCCCCTGCTGTATATAATGAAGTGTATTGAATAAGTAAGCACGATGAAGTGTATTGACAGCTAGATATTATTCACAAAGCATTTCCTAAAATATATGTTTGGCATATAGGGGTTATTTATTACTAGCAAGGGTTGCTGCAATAATAGGAAATTAGCAAGATACCCTATTAAAGGCTGCAAGGATATGAGATGATTTCAGATACGTTTCTCTCACTGCTTCATTTATTCTGCAGTTGTATGAGTTACAATGTTTGTCATTTTACTGATAGCTCAAAGATAGGTATAATTCAGTATTCACAGATGCATATTGTAAGTAAGGTGTAAGACCTACCATAAGTTCTTTCTTATTGTAATGAAGATCCCATGTACCTTTGATTTTCATTAAATATTCACAATAGTATTGTATGTTGACCAGCAAGGCAATCAAATCTCAATTATTCACGTTAGTATTATTCTCACCCTTTGAATTTCTGCAGCACGTTTTCCTGACTGCTCATTTGAATATGAGAGAACCCACTAGACAACTACTTTTCTTTGTGTTATTAAAATATTGCAAATTTGCATTGCAAAGAACAACTACAAGAGAGAAACATTCAATGTCCTATTCAAAGTCTATTTAAATCACTGCATAGCAAAACTGGGAAAAAAATATAATGAAGATTTTTATGACACGAAGAAAGGAATAGTTCCCTAAATCCCATGTTAAATGACTAAACAATACAGGAAATACAGCATGCAGTACTCTGTGTTTTGAAAACAGTTGTGATGGCAATAATTAAAAGTGTTTTGTTGCGTATAATTTTCATGCAAGTCTTGTCTAAGCAGAAGATTTTCTGTAGATTGTGTCCCCTTGTTATTTTTATTATTAGTGTGTCAGTTGTGCCCAAAATGTACCAGTCGAGGTGCCATCCTTGTGTGATGTGCTGTATAAAAATACACATAGAGACAGATGAGTCAAAAAAAAGCAAGTCTGAAGTCTAAAAGGTGGAAACAGAGGCACAAAAAAAGTGTCTTGCTGAGAGTCATAAGCGGGTGAGTGGAAGAGACAAGCCTACCAGCCAAGTCCACTACTTCCTGGATCAGTAGTCTTACTTGTGAGACACTACCTCTGTGAGTTTAGTAAAATCAGTTCAGCTACACAGCTGATAAATGTAACGGAAAACATTAACAAAATGTTAAGAATTATGTAATAATATAGATATAGGTTTTTTCTGGATGTTCTCAAAGACGAACACAATACTGTCCATGTCAAGTTTTCCCAACAGAAGTGCTATTTGCACAGTGAAGTGGTGTGTGTCCTGGAACCACAAGGGATACCGGTGGTTCCCTGTTCACCAGCTACTTGACTGCAATAACATTTTATGCCTAGCTACTCTACCATGTTACCTCATCAGTCTGGGTCATTAGGGCTTTTGAAGCTAACACGGCTATGCTATTGTCGCTTTGACTTCTGTGTAAATACAGGTATATCTAAGATGGGTTTAGACTTGCTAGTTCCCAGATAATATCAGCAGTCTATTTAATGCCAATATGGATCTCAATGTCCATTATATTTATGTTTTACAGGTGGTTTGTCTTCAAACTATTATGGTACCAAGCCTACTATTACAACTGCTCACAATACGCAGGTTAACTATATATAGATGTGATTTCAACACACATGATCTGCACAGCTACCTAGAAATATACACTATTGAGTCTGTGATATGATAAAGCTAAGAGGCTTTTGGTCAAGGCGGTTTTCCTGGTTTTCCATGATGAATGTTGTGCATGTATACAGTATGTTATGTTCCCAGAATGTATTTAAAATCGATAAACTTACAGGAAAACATATTTTTTCTAGTTTTCTACAGTATTTTCTCTAAATGTTGCGCTATGAAGGAAGCTGTCATATTAAGTTGTTAAACAAGTGAAAGCTATTTGACTGATAGCCCCATTGCTTGCATTCATTTAACACAGCAGACTGTTTGCCAGGACTCAGCCCACATGGCTCCATTGTGTGTTCTTGCCTGAAGGGTGGGGGTTTGGATCCTGTGTGCTGGAGATGGTCAAAGTGCCCATGGCTGCGGCTGTGGCTGTTTTGTTCACCAGGAATTGTGCAGAGTTCAGTAACAATGGTTTCTTTTTTCATCAGTCTAGCTTAATATATGGTAGCTATTGATTTAAAATATGAAACTTCTGCTAGTCAGTGTCAAGCTTTACTCCAGAATAGAAGTCATTATTCTTTTTCATCTTGAGAAATGAACTGAGCTTTAACTGCGAGCAGTATTTAACTGCGTTCTCTTCTTGCCTGAGCTGTTACTGTGATATGACCAAAAGTATGAACAGGTTAAAAAATAGTAACATAATTCTTAGCTATAAGACATGGCCTATATTTGACTGCTGTCTTAGTGACCTCCTTCTTACAAAATGTTTTCACCATGTAGAGGTATGCATATTTTTGGCATTTCTGTTGTCTAATATAGCTAAAGAAAACCCAGCAGCAACATGGGACAACTTCTTTCATTTCATCTCCATCTAAGTAAATTGATGTAAATTAAGGAAACCTGCTGGCAGGTGGAATTTGCATATATATTAAGAAAAATCAGGTGCACTTCGGAAGTGTGAGGTTAGATGAACATAAGAAGTAATTTGTTTTGTTTTCTTTTGCCAAATCTTTCCCAGGAATAGTGTGGATATTTCCATTTGAGATATGCCAGGATGTATTTAGATTAGTGACCTTAAAGGAAAAAGCAAAGCAGCAAGCAAATCCATGTCCTGTAACTAAGCAAGGTTTTTTTCAAACTATTTAATTCTAGGAACATAAGCCACTGTCTCTTTTTTTTTTTTTTTTTACTGAATTAATAGGGAAAATTGTTCTGATAGAAACATATTGATTGCAGTAAAGAACTGTATGTTACGTGCCCTGCACTCCTCACAGTAGTCAATGATATTTAACTGTTAAGAAGTGTGCTCTGGCTAACACTCACCAAACAAAAGCAGAGTTGTCTTTCATTTTTAGAGTTTGTTCTCTGCATGGCCTTGAATGTTCATTTATTTGACATAAGATAATGATTCATTCTCTTGCTTTGCAGTTTCTAGACAGCCAGGTACTTAAAAAGTCAATACTGAATTTCTAAGCAAAAATCCACATATGATTACAGTAAGCTCCAGTACCACAGCATTACATTAAAAGATATATTGTTATATTTTGTATCTATAAAAGTAAGAAGTTTTAACTTGACTTATGAACAGTATTTTAAAATGTGCTACCTTGGTTTATTGATAATAATTTTTAGAGAGTATAACTCTTCTGAGTCTAGATTCAACCTAAGTGGAAAATGAAAAGTGAATTACAGTGGGGAAAATCACCTAAGTCAGGAGAATCTGCATGTTTGAAACATAATTCTTCTTTGTTCTTTATTTAAGGGCTAAAGCCAAGTGATCCAACCATGACTGGCAAAACACAGACCAGCAACGTCACCAATAAGAATGACCCAAAGTCCATCAACTCCAGAGTCTTCATCGGCAATCTGAATACAGCCATTGTCAAAAAAGGTGACATCGAAGCAATCTTTGCAAAGTATGGGAAAATAGTTGGCTGCTCAGTGCACAAAGGTTATGCATTTGTACAGTACATGAGTGAGAGGCACGCAAGGGCTGCAGTGGCGGGAGAGAATGCCAGGATCATTGCAGGGCAGCCACTAGGTAAGGGCTTGTTCATATCATTAAATATAGTTTTCTCTTTCATTTCTGTTTGAAATACCATCTGCTGCTGGTGCCTTGGGGACTAGTAAGTTTGTTTTGCCATTGTTCCATCTAAATGCCTTTCCAGGATGTTGGATCTGGCAGAATTTTCAGAGTGTTAGATGTTACCTAGATATTATGAAATATTTAGTGCTATAAGTTGCTGATTTATTAAATGTCTCACTTCTGACTGCTTTATACTTCTCTATGTAATCCCATTGCAGTGAACATGATTACTCATGTGAGGAAAATACAAGTATTTTCTCTTAGACTCTAGTTAGTAAATTTAATGTAATATAACAAGACTTATCTAGTAGATGTCATTACCTTGCATTTAATGAGTCCAAAATAATATACAGCTCAGTGGTCTGTCAGATATTATACAGAAGCAAAAGAATGAGTTTTGTAAGTCCTTGAAATTGTACCAAATCAAACCATAGTGCTGTTATTCATTTGGAGAAGTTTATTATTAAATCTTAGGTTGACGTTATTCCCACATAATGTTGCAGATGCTGTTCATCTGAACTCCAATTTTTTTAAAAAAAAGTGTAATATTTTTGTTTTCTAGTACTTTGTCATGAACACTTACGTAAGATCTGGTTGTTTCTTATTGCAAGTATTACCTCTGCAAGCTATTTTCAATTAGATATAGAGGCTGTCAATGATAAAATCATCTGGAGCACAATACTAACTCCATCTGTCATATATATAGTAATGATGGATAGTACAGCAAGATGTTTGGTAGGAGCCAGAGATCTTTCACTAGACCTCTGAACTATATTGCTCAGATCTAAACCCATGTGCTAACAGTTATGTCAGTTGAAAAGGTGAAGTGTAGCTAGTGCTTTGGCTGTAACAAGTTATAAAGAATGGATATGGCTTATTCATTTTCAATTTATCAGGCTGTGGAAATCTATTTTTCTGATTATTTGTAAAAAATGAAACATTTGTATTAGATGGGTTGCTGTTTAGTACAGTTGCTCAACAGTATTTCAAGTTTTATAACCCCTGTATTTTGGGTTCAAAAGAAAAACAGATTAAAGAATTCCAACTACACTTTAGGGGAGATTATGACTTTTTTAGGAAAAGCTATATATATGAGTGAAATAAAGAACTGAAGTGGTAAGAGCAAGTAAGCAAAGTCAGTCTGTGGGATGGCATTATTAGTAGTTTCCTGGAGCGGTAATCTCAGAGCAATAGGCCATGTAATGCCATCAGTGCATTATTTACAGCTCCTTGCACGCTGGCCTGACCATATTTTTTAAACTGTGTTTTCCTAAGGCAACAGATCTGTTATTACTATGACTACTGTTGCTAGTCTTTTAGTATTTCTTGTGGCATCTATAATATGCCAAGTGTTTTGTACAAAGAGATGCCCTTGCTCTACTCAGAGTACTTTTGTGCTTTGTATAGAAAGTAAGTGAAGTTGTAAAAGAACTTAAGGGCAAATAATTACATGATTTGTTCAAACCTGATAATAATAACAGAAATTATTTGATATTAAGTTTCAACTGTATAATCTTAAAATACTGTGATTATTCTGCAGTCTTGTGGTGGCGTATTTCATGCTTCAATTCCTGATGTATCAAAGAATATAAAGAATAAGTAAGGTGAATTTGTTTTTTTTTAGCTGTTCCAAACCTCATTTACTCTTTCTGTATATGAAATACAGTTGTCATAGGTATTGTTTGACAAAGAAAATTACTTTGTAAAACTGGTACTTCCCGTTAGACAAACTGTTTCTATGAACTCTTTTTATTGGCAGTGGACATTAACAGTCACCTCAGAATAATGAGGGGGCAATAGATAAAATCAGCTTGGCATTATGACCCAGAAGAATAACTTACGTGAAAACTTTGCATTTGAATGGAAGGAAGTAACAGGTAGACTCATTACTGTGAAACTACTTACTGAAGTATGACCTTGTTCTCTGTCATGAGAACCTTGCATTCTGGAATAAACAGAACACATGATTTTATACAACAGTCAAGGTATTGAAAGGGGACAAGAAAGGCCTTTTACAGATGTACAAATAAACTTGATTAGCATAGGGGAATTTTCCTTTAAATGGAATTACAATATGTTAGTAATATAATGAGGGCTGGATGGTAGTCAGTGGTGGAAAAAGGAATATTTGAAAAAGATTATCCCATAGTATATGCCTGATACTACTATGCACCCTAGTACTCAGTACCTCACAAAAGAAGGAATAATTTAATTTAGACTGCATTATTAATCTGCATTAGTTCTTTCATAGTTTAGGCAAAATAACCATTTATGTTAGTTCCTGTCTTCTATGAAGTCCTGCCATTCAAAATTATGATAACCTCTACAGCAGCTTTACCCATGAGTCAGAAACTGTTCACCTATATGTAACAGAAATTAAAGATTCAACCTGTAAATTCCTCTAACTGTATCAGTGCTTCACAATTCACTGAAGATACTGTATAAATGTTTCTTGGAGGTGTTAGGCTCCATAGGCATGTAACAAGGCATTTAGTTTAACAAATTCCTCAGAGGTAAAAATCTTAAGCATTGGCAGTGCCCTCAGCCTTGCCAGATTCCTGTGGGTCATTATAATTGGCCTGCTGGTCTTCTCGGACAACTCTCAAGCTCCTACTGATGTGTTTGGTGGCCAGTGGTGTGTAATGGCTATGCTGTGGATATTGTAACTTCAGGGAAATGGATTTCATGAGCTATGTGATTATTTCCAAGTTTTCTGTTCCATGAAGTGCCACATGCTCTAAAAAGCTGTGGGGAAGAAATCGTAAAGGAACACAGAAAAACATGCTCAAGAAACGTATTTGTATTATTGTAAAGCTCAGTGTAGCTTCTTGAAGTGGTATTATATCTTCATGGAAACAGCATGTTTGCCTGCCCACAGGGCAGGGACAGGTCGGTATTCAGCACAGAAGTCTGCTTTACAATGATTATTTTGTGAATTTCTTCAGGCTGGAGTCAAAAAAATGTTCAGATTGGTCTAGGACAGAACTGCACGTTCCCTTTTGTGGGCACATACTCACATAATCCCCTCTGCTTTATCACCTCAAAAATTTTTCATCCATTTAAACACATCTATGAGTTAGCAAATATTTGCCCATATTTGCCTCCTGGCCAAACAGGGCAAAGAGACAGGGTGAATAAGAATTATTCTGAGGAAATATGGAGTCTGTCTGTGAGCTTTACCAAGGGTAATTTCACTGCTCTGTGGTGAGAGGAAGACTAGACACCTGCTGGCTCCAAAGCAAATGGTGCAAGTCCCTTGTTGCAGCTGTGGGCTGAGGAGCTGGCTGCAGCAAGAATGAAACTTTTGGTTACGTGATGGAGAATACAGTTCTTCACTTTGTATTTTCTCCTGCCTCTGAAGTTCTTCACAAGGGTCACAGCAATGCTATTTAACTTATTTATCCATCCCAGCCCATATGAATTCCGTGAAGCCAAATGCCACATAAAAGGCATTTAATGTTCAGTCACTTTATATTATATATTCTTGTTTACTTTACACATTTGGCAAATATATGTAATAACTCCCATTTAAAATTCTAGTACAGTTATCATAGCAACTTCTACATAATAATGTCCCTTTGATTTGCCTGGTTTATAGCTCATAGCCCTATATTTTTTAATTATATGACCTAATGTTTTTCCTCTTTCACACATATTTTAAAACCAACATAATTCCTTTAACCTCAGAATATGTTTTCATTTTCACCAGAATAAGACACCTCACACGCACATGCTGTAAGGCTAGTACTTTTGGTCTCTTCTGGTGCTTTCGTTAAGACACCATGGAATTTCATTCTTGGATGCTAAGAAAAAGCAAAAAAAATATTACAGGACCAAGATTATGAAAGACACTAGTTCTTCAGTTGATGCCCTTTTAAACTAATAAATTAGTTCCACTGTAGCTTCAATCCTGTTTTGTTGCTGTAAGTATTATTCACGTACGTCTGCCTTCAGGTCTAAATTAGATCCAGTCTCTGAGTACCAAGTGAGTGCATATTGACATGTAGCCTAAGGTAAGATGGTGGTTGCAGATAATTATTTTGGGTGACATACTCTATTGCACATCCTTTTGAGAAGCACAGAAACCCTGCAGGGGCTTTCTAAACGATGACTACCCAGTAGAAAACATCCAAGGAGAAGAGCAGGTAATAAAGAGAGACTTTAGAGAGACTCAACATGTATGTCTGTTGTAAATTGAATTGATGTGACAATAGGGCTGTTTTTCCTTTTGTTTCCCTTGTCTCTACTCAAAACAGATCTTCGCTATTTTATATTTGTAAAGTTAACCAACACTGAGAGCCTTTAACTTCATATTTGCAGAACTAGGACTATCCAGAGTGAATCAATTTTTCACTTCAATCTAAAATCCAGACAGCATTAATCACATCATGAATGTTTGTATCTAAAAAAGAATAAATACTTAGGCTGCTTTAGTGAACTTGTTTGTGAAAAATGCACTTTGGCTTGAAAAATGATACATTTATCCAAATTTTCTTAGTGACTAAGCTTTCTTTAAACCGATGGTACATTAAGAAAGGAAATGCAAAACTGAATTAGAGATTATTCAGTTTTAACTTTGTCATCAGCCTTTAGTCAGTAGCATGCAAGTACAACAACCACTCATTTGTACAAACATAACTCATGGCTTATTGAAGCAATCTTGTTACTCTTACCCGTCTACCTCCAGCTACCATAATGGCCCTATATACCTGTGAGGGATAACAGGAAAGCAATGTTATATTGTTTTAAAGTGTATAGGGGAGGAGCAAGTGGAAAGGTTTCTTATTTTGTTTCTGGCAAGTCTATAAAGACTTGAGTTGTAACACGGGTCAAAACATTCTAGGCAAGGACACTGGCTTTCTTAGAGAAACCCCAGATGGTACTGATACAATGAAAAGGTGCCAATGTTTTGGCATTATAACATGTGTCTTAATGAGACATTAAAATATAATATTTTACATACATTTAAATAATTCTACATTCAAACTATATTTCAAGCCTTCTACTTTTTAAGAGATTGGATATTGCATGTTCATTTTTTTTCTATTCTATTACTAGAACAGAAAGGGCAATACATTTCATAGAAAGTTCTTTGTCCTGTCATAACTTTTCCAGAGGCACATTCTAATGTTTTGTACTTATCAGCATTGCAGCTTGAGTAAATAATCTAAGAACTGTAACTCAGTATCATGGTTTAATCCCAGCCAGCAACTAAGTACCACAAATCAGCTTTCTCTCTCTCACACACACACAGTGGCGTGGGGTGGAGAACTGGAAGAAAGGTTAAACTCATGAGCTGAGACAAATACACTTTAATAATTGAAATAAAGTTTTAAGAATACTACTGCTAATAATAATGAAAAAGGAGATATAAAAAGAGAAAGAGACATAAAACTCAAGGGAAAAAAAAAAAACAACAAAAAAGCCAAGTAGTGCACAGTACAATTGCTCACTATCCATATAGTATGGAATGTCCCTTTGGCCAGTTCGGGCCGTGTTCCCTCCTGACTTCTTGTGCCCCTCCAGCCCCCTTGCTGGCAGGGCTTCAGAAGCTGAAAAGTCCTTGACCTAGTATAAACATGAGTTAGCAACAACTGAAAACATCAGTGTGTTACCAACATTGTTCTCACACTGAATCCAAAATACAGCACTCTATCAACTACTAGGAAGAAAATAAACTCTATCCCAGCTGACACCAGGACACTGAGTAATATTAATGTAATTAGTTCTCCAAGTGAGGCTTAGACAGCAAGGTATTTAAGTTCTGATAAGCCATAATAACTATATATTGTATGGTTTTCAATAATTGTACCTCAAAGCATATTGTGTTCTTCTAGTATAATACTCCATTTTTTTCTGAATACTGTTCAACAAAAGCAAAAAAACACTTGTGAAATGCTGTATAAGGACTTGTTATTATCATGTAAGTTTAAACAAAAACAAAAAAAAATGTAAAAAAGCAAATACTTGAATCAGAAGAAAATATTTATCCATAAACTCGTAAAACCTGTAGGATGTCATAGATGTTGGCTTATTGTGGGTATGACCTTTACATTTGCTGAACTCATAACTATTTGCTGAATACTTCCTCAAATGTGATCAATTACTATTGTAAAATAGCTATTAATGTCAAGGCCAGGTTTTGAGAAAGTTTATTTGATCCAATATTTTTTGTGTTGAACAAAATATAAAGTAATGCTAAAGAATAAATTTAAATACCAAGTGGTATTCTTAGAAAAGAAACAAAACAAACAAACAAAACCCACAAGCATTAGGTATATGTAGTCATGATGAAAGTAGTGCCTTCAGTGTCTCAGGAACCCAGAGTGAAACTAAGGCTAGAAACGTTGACCTGTGCTGTCTTTATTAAAAAGTTTCCCACTAAATCATGTCTTAGTAAATGTCCTCTTCATCTATCCCTCAGGTATGAACAGAGTATTACAGAACTTCAGAAAAATTATTGATTAACCTTCCACAGCTTTGTCTGGAGGTTGTTAAATTTTACCTAGCAGAACTGACTCTTTACTCCTATTTCAATCTGTTTCTATATTTGGGAACCAGGGTAATCCTGTTTCAGCCTACCCCTGCATGCAGGAACAGGGACCTTCTCTAAATCTCATAGGTCTCCACCTTCTTGTTGCCTACCCATGCCCTTGTGGTCATATGTAACAGCAGAAACTAGTGTTAAGTCTCACTGTAGGAGACCTTGGATACTACCACTGATCATTGCTTATAGGGATATTCTGATATTGGATGATTCCTGTATGTCCATCCGATTACATGTTTCAGTGTCTCCCAATATTATTATACCTTCTATTGTTGCATCAGTAATGTTCATTGTGGGTATAGTCTACAACTACAGCAGCAGACTATGCTACAGCAGTATAACTCAGTTGTCTTGCCTTATGCTCTTAAACCCAAAAAGGTGATTAACTCTTGTCACTCCATAGTACTGCTTGTTGTGCATTTTTAAAATTTTCGCATTCTATAGTCACATTGATGGGAACCATTTCAGGCACTATTCATGCATATAAAGCAACTCAGATAAAGGAAGGAAGAGTTATTTTTAACAATCATCAGCATCAGCAGTTCAGGGCAGAATACCATTGCACAATTGATGTATGCCTGTTCCAGAAGAGTAGGCTGAATGTTTCACCGCATAACAAAAATCTATATTTTAATGGAATGGCCCATTAAATTAGGTTGAGAATACCTAGAAAAAGAATGAATGAGTTTTACTCCCATATCTTACAAAATGATCTATTTATCTCTTACTGGGACTTGGTCACTCTAACTCACTATGAAACCTGAAACTACAATTTAGATCTGACTTCCTGGCAGAACTAAAGTTTTTTCAAGTTCAGAAAAGTACGAAGTGCATGTTAAGAAAATAGTTTAGCTATCAGGTGAACTCATGAGAGCAAAGCTTTCCTTTTTGATTACTTGAGTGTAGAGGAATTATAAAGGAATGAAGGCAGGTTAATTAACATTGATAATATACAGCTGTGGGCTGGCTTCAGGGGTGGTGGGTTGGCTGACGTGGATAATGTGCACCTGTGGCTGGTTCCTGCTAAGTAGTTAAAGAGCTCTAAGGGTATGGGAGAGGAGTACTGGATGAAGAGAGACCTGGAAGAAACAGAGGGAGGACAGACAGTGCCCTGGATGTAGGAGAGATGAGGAGAGGGGCCCAGATGAGGAGAGGCTGGCTGGAAAAGGAGCCTGGAGAAGGAAGATTCCAGGCACAGTAGAGGCAAGAAGCAGTGTGGACTGGCCTGAAGAGGATGAAGAAACATCACAGACAGTAGATGAACTTTTGAAACCTTGCAGGGGATTGGTGGCTGTGCCGAGGCAAGGTGCAGGAATTACTTATTGATGTTAACCTGGTATGTGATGGTAAAAGCCTTGTTGCAGTCAGCTAGTTTTGATAGTGTAACAGTTGGGGTCTCCTGTGAAATTCTTCATGTATTCTTAAACTATGATAAACTGAAACTTGCAAAGTTGTGCTTTGCACAAGGTTTTGCAACCTGAACAGCCTTATGTCAGCTCATGCAAGTGTTAAGTATTTCCTCCATCATAATGCAAAGAATAATGCTCTGATTGCTTGCATCAGCAGGTGTTATTGTAAGAAAAACTTTCCTTCAAGGCTGTGTACAGGTGCATATTAGCATTCACTTAGTTTTCTGAATGGCCAGCTTATCTTTAAAATGATGGACAAGTTGTTATTATGGGATCTTTCTTTTTCCTTCTCTGCTTCTTGACATGTCTGTATATAGCACTGGGTCTCATCTGCATTAAATGCTGCTTTTTTTCATCATTTTATCCTAGGGTTTCAAAACATAGAATTATAGAATTATTTAGGTTGGAAAAGACCTTTGAAATCATCAAGCCCAGCTGTTAACTCAGGACTGCCAAGTCCACCACTAAACCATGTCACTAAGTACTGCATCTGTGTGTTTTTTAAATACCGCCAAGGATGGTGTTTTTACTACACGCCTAGACAGCCTGTTTAAATTCTTGACCACCCTTCCAGTGAAAAAAATTTCCCAATATCCAATCTAAACCTCCCCTGGCATAACTTGAAGCTGTTTTCTCTTGTCCTGTTGCTTGTTATCTGGAACAAAAGACAGACACACACCTCGCTACAATTTCCTTCTTTCAGGTGGTTTTAGAGAGCAACAAGGTCCCCCGTCAGCCTCCTTTCCTCCAAGCTAAGCAACCCAGGTTGCCTCAGTTGCTCCTCATAAGACTTGTTCTCCAGACCCTTCACCAGCCTCATTGTTGCTCTCCTCTGGACACACTACAGCCCCTCTACATCCCTCTTGAGGTGAGAGGCCCAAAACTGAACACAGTATTCAAGGTGCAGCCTCGCCAGTGCCTGAGTATAGAGGGAAAATCACCCTTGTCCTGCTGGCCAAGCTATTGCAGATACAAGCCAGGATGCTGTTTGCAGCCTTGGCCACCTGGACACACTGCTGGCTCATGCCCAGCCAGCCATCACCCAGCACCCCCAGGTCCTTTTTCCTCCAGGCAGCTCCCCAGCCGCTCTGTCCCAAGCCTGTAGCACTGTGTGGGGCTGTTGTCACCCAAGTGCAGCAACCGGCGCTTCTCATTGAACCTCACATAATTGGCCTTAGCTCACCAGTTCAGCCTGCCCAGGTCCCTCTGCAGAGCCTTCCTGCCCTCCAGCAGATCAGTCCTCCTGCTCAACTTGGTGTTGTCTGCTAACTTAATGAGGGTGCGCTCGATCCCCTCATCCAGATTGTCCATAAAGACATTAAACAGAACCAGCTCCAATACTGAGTCCTGGGGAACACCACTTGTGACCAGCCACGTGTAACTCCATTCACCACCACCCTCTGGGCTCAGCAATCCAGCCAGCTTTTAACCCAGCATGGAGCACACCCATCCAAGCCATGAGTAGCCACTTTCTCCAGGAGAATGCTGTGCAAGACACTTTCGGTGTCTTTACTAAGGTTCAGGTAGGCAACATCTGCAGCCTTTCCCTCATCCACTAGGCAGGTCATCCTGTCATAGAAGGAGATCAAGCTCATCAAGTAGGACCTGCCTTTCACAACCCCATGCTGGCTGCACCCATTCCTCCAGTTGTCCTGCATGTGCCACGTTGTCACACTCGGGATGATCTGCTCCATAACCTTTCCCAGCACTGAGGTCAGGCTGACAGGCCTGTAGTTTCCCAGATCCTCCTTTCCGCCCTTCTTGTAGACGGGCATCACATTGGCCAACATCCAGTCTTCTGAGACCTGTCCAGTTTGCCAGGACTGTTGGTAAATGACAGAGAGGGGTTTGTCAAGCTATTTTGCCAGCTGCCTCAGTACCCTTGGGTGGATCCCATCTGGCCCCATAGATATGTGCACATCGAAGTGGAGCAGCAGGTCACTAACCATTTCTTCCTGGACTATGAGGACTTCATTCTGCTCCTCCTTATTCCTGTCTTCCAGCTCAGGGGGCTGAGTACTCCAAGGAAAGCTGGTCTTGCTATTGAAAACTGAGGCAAAGGCAGCATTAAGCACCTTTTCCTCATCCTTTGTGGCAGTGTTCCCCACCGCATCCAAAAAAGGATGGAGATTATCCTTCACCTTCCTTTTCTTTCTGCTATATGCAACACTTTAAATCCCTCAAATCTACTTGCAACAAATATTTACATGTTCATGGGTCTGATATATCCATCGTAATTCTGTGTTTTCAAAACCTTTAGATAACATTATGTCAAAGTTCCCTTTTACTTCAGCCTTTACCCCATGTGTTTTGTTGGGTTTTTTTCAGACCATATCTAGTACTTCCTTCCTGATTTGAACATAACTCTGTTTTAATTTTGTTGCAGCTCTATAAGAAGTTTCAAAAATTGTTTTCCTTTGTGGCAGAAAAATTCTGTACCTTTTCTTAAATATACTTGCTTTGATTAGTGACTGCTGGGATCATTACAATTTATATTGCTATTCTATGTTTCATTCTGAACTGTCATGTCATCATACAGTGATAAAAACACTGTCGTGATAGATTGTCTCATAAAATTTTTCTCAGTGTCTCATGTGGTATGTACTGTATAAAAAGAATTATCTCTAGAATGTTCTGCAATTTTGGGGTTTGTTATTCTAGGAAGTCTCATGTTGTCTACAGCTTCTCTTCTTTGCTTGATCTAGCCTGATTCAATTTGATAGACTGTCTTCCATGCGTTTGATTTCTTTCACTTCAAACAGGATGTCATCTGGACAGATTCTGATAATTTCTTCTTGATCATTTGACAATACTTTCCTCATATTTCATAGTGTACTGATGGAGTTAGTGCTGTGAAGATCATGTCACCTGGTTTATGTGTGTCTGCCATATCTCTATGTTTTCTCATTCCTTTGTTAAAATATTTCACATGCTGAGCTTGTTCCAAAAGGCCTGTGGAGAAATTCATATCTGCTTCAATGTGTATGGAAAGGGCACAGGTCAGATGATTTCTTATCTAAATTTGACTTGCCAATATTTATCTTCCTAATTTGCAATTATGGTGGTTTGTGTTTTTTCTGTTGACCACATATCCAGCACTGAATGGTTGACAGAACAGAGTAATGCTGGGTTAGTGTACTGCAGAATCCAGGCAAATCCCCGTCCTTTGTTTATTTTTTGGACTATGGCTGTTAAACCCACAAAACAGTCTTCCCTCCCAAGATATCATTCAGCTGTTCAGAGAAGAAAGTATAACAAATATTCTTCTTACCATACAGAAATCCTTCACCCAGCCACAGTCTCAGTTCATGTAAGCAACTCTTTAGCATGATGAACTTCTAGGATCATTCTTCCTTTCTTTTCTTAACAGCAAGGTCAGCTAAATTACAAATGTTCTTTTTCTGTTTAGCTTAACTGAGACAAGAAATGCTTGTGAAGGCATGTTTGGTATCTTAGATCTGATTTCATGTAAGCCTACTTTAATTTCACACCTAAAGAAAAACAGCAGTGGAAATCTACTTCTTTCTCATCAACGGTCTATCTCAGATTTCACACTTAATCCTACAATTCCTTCAACAATAGACAACTTCATCAGCAAAACTGTGTAAATCATGTATATTGTGGAGGGGGGGGGAATAATACTAACACCTTATTAATGACTCAATTATTTTTCAACACTTCATACTGGCAAAGTGAAATTCACAGTCAGCAGGAGATTTCATAAATGAGGTGATGAGATTTTATATTACTGCTTCTCCCTCCACCAGAAGAAATTTTGGTATTACTGAGCTGCACCATAGACTTGTGAAATTTTGAGTAAAAGTAATTTTCTAAGTATTATAATGACTCAGAACTGAACATTGTTAATGTACTTGGTCATTACAACTGTTTTAGTGACTTCAGTCTCTTCTAGAATATTAGTGGCAGCTGAATCAGGCTTTTTTGCAAGACTATTAATTTTCAAAAGGCCAACTGGAAAAGAATTAGTCTGGCCTTTAGTATAAAGCTGATATGTTTGTGTCTATTTTAAGTTATGTAAAGTTCCTCTATACCTTACAGAATGCCTCGTATTACTTTCAAAATTATAATATACCTATAAGAAGACGCTTCTCGTATTCAAACCCAGCCTGGAATTTCTAATTTGACATATATGTAAGTTATAAATATATATATATATATATATATGACATATATGTAGATATAAAGTCCTGAGAGCTGAGAACATACACTAGCTTGTTCCAGAAAGAAGCATAATCTTTTCCACAAGTAATCCACAATAGAAGTAGATAAATCTTGTCTCCTAGCTACTAATCAAACTACTCCACTCCATGTTTCTGAACTAGCTTGATGATGGTTAGTTTCTTTATGCCCACTTTTTTACACAACACAGACATGTCTTTTATGACACTGAAAGAAAAAAAAAAAGGGGGGGGGGGGGGAAACACATTTAATTTTATGTGTATCTATGCAAGCTGGACAGAACGTGCTTGAATGCCTCTGCTGCCATGAGTAAGGCTCCTTTTCTTTTTCTTTTTCTTTTTTGTTTTTGTTTTGTTTTGTTTTTTTGAGGTGTGAGATGGTCTGTTTAAACACTTAAAATACTTATTTTCTTTTGTGCCAATCTCAGTATATAATAGCTTTTTTTTCAGTCTAGTTTCGTTGCTTGTTTATCTAGTCTTCTTCCCAATGTAAGTGTTCACTGATTTGATGTTATCCAAACACTTTTGTTATGATCACAGTCATTCCTACGCATTGTTAAAATCTTATTGAAAAGTAAGCATTTCCAATTGACTGCTGTGGTAATTTGTTGTAGACATCTGTCTCACCTCTCCTATTGTTTGCAGTTAAATGGCAAATTTTAAGTCTCTTGTGCTTTCGTTCAGTCTGCTGCTGATGCTTCATATGGGTATGAAAAAGAAGAACAGAACTTAATGAGTCTGAAATGTCACAGCAACTTGCAAGTCTTGAAACTAGTTTAGGAAGTGTAGAATATTTTTTAGTTCTTCTACCTTAAGTTTTCTGGACGCAAGGTCATTCCTCATTTCATTAAATCTGTCTGTTTAATTAGTCTTTCAGGTGAGGAACACAATATTTGACTGAAAATAACAAGTGTGAAACAAACAGCAGATAACAAACAAATAAATATACTAAATGACAGGAAAACACGTACTTGGCAAAATCTGAAGCCATTTCAGGATGTGATTTACTTCTCAACTGTACTCTGTGTGATAATTCAACATCTTAAATTTTAAAGAGACACTTAAAAATACTTCCTTTTCATTATTTCTTCAGCTAAACTTTATCCCTTGATTTTATACTGTTATAGAATTTTTGATGTATAGAATAATTTAGGTTGGGAGGGACATCTAAAGATCATCTAGTCCAAATTCCTGCTCAAAGCAGGGCTGACCCAAACAGAAACAGTCCAGATTGGTTTTCATCCGCTTTATAATCTACCCGTGCAGTCCATACCTCCCAGTCTTGACTACAAGGATGCTATGGGAGATTGTGTCAAAGACCTTGTTAAATTCAAGGTGAAGAACACTTACACCACCTCTTTCCACATCCACTAAGCCATGAATCCCATCATATAAATCTCATTGGGCTGGTCAAACATAATTTGCCTCAGTAAATGTACTGGCTGCTCCTAGTTGTCGTGTCCTTCATGAGTCTGGACATGGGTCCCAGAGGGTTTGCTTGTAATTGTCCAGTCTGTCCTACCTGCTTGTCCATCTTCAACACTAAAGTCCATCCTCACCACAGAACTAGGTCAGGTATATATGTCGGAACAGCAACAGATTTATTGTCCTGCTTAAAGCTGTATAGATGAGGCACAGGACTCATGAATAGGGACCTCCCAAAATCCTTGAAGACATAATTTGCTTCTCTTTATATTCCCTTTTTCTCCCTCAACTTTGCCAAGTTCTGTTCCTTTACCACCTTATTTCCTCCTAAAAATGTCTGTCCCTGTCTACTCCTAACCCATTTTTCCTGGTTTTGTTAATTTTACAGATTTCTTTTGTATTTATAAGAGATTGTCCTGGAAATGTGTCCCTTATTCATGAATTCTGTTAAGGTCATAGACCCTGTCCTTGATTTTTAAATCTGCAGTGTTTTGCCATGTTCATGTTACTACCTTTTAGTGATTCCAGAGGCTGGTGTTAGCCATCTGCATGTAAGCCTTAACATTTCCAATTGAGTGAGGTGACAATGCTTGTGCCTGTAATTCCCCAGAGCCTATTTCTTACTTTTGAAGATGTGTGTGACAGTTGCCTGTTTGCAGTCATCAGGGAGCTCTCCTGATGTTTCCAGCCATTGAAAGGTGATAGAGAGCAGTCTCACATAATGACACAGCTCTCTTACCACCCTTGGTTGCATCTTGTCAAGTGTCACAGGCCGGTTTGGTATTTATTCTAACATTAGGAATTTATATTTCAGCCTATCACTATGCAAGCTTAATATTAAAAGAAAAACAGATACTACACAAGTTTGTAACAAAATCAGTAAATTCCTTGGCATTTTACCTTTTCCACAATAGGAAAATTGGTTGGTTGGTTGCTTGCTTTTTTTTTTTTTTTTTTAATCAAGACAAGAGTAATAGGATTGTGAATTTAAATTTGATTTCAAAAGCTTTTTGTTTTGTACTGCAAAGAAATGATGATAAAGACCTTTGAGGCTCCAGCAGCTGATCTGGATGGTATCTACAAAGGGGACCATTCTTCTGTAACAGCTCAAAGAAACACCCCATCCCTGGAAGCTTTAAAGACAAGGTTGGATGAGGCTTTGAACAACCTGGTCTAGTGGAAGGTGTCCCTGGCCATGGGTTGGAACTAAATGATCTCTAAGGTCCCTTCCAACCCAAACCATTCTATGATTATATGATTCTATGAAAATACAGGAAAGGAGTAATGTGATGGTGCTCTGAAAATCTGTGCAACGTTAATGATTGGTATTTTGGAGCCTTATGAAATTGGGCTATATGGGTAGTAGGTAGGATGTTCCTTTTCTTTGCTAGTGAGACAGCTGGGCTAAAAGAAATCAAGCAATACACTATAGAAACATCAATTATTTAATACAGATTTAGATAGATTTGGAAAGAAATAAGTATTTATGTAAGTTGAAAGATTTATTTTGAATTGGAACTCCTAAAAATGCATCTTAAAAGGCAAATTACAATTTTACTTAAAACAATTCAGAGGATAATTTAAAGATGCAGTTTTAAAAATTCAGAAATCTGGGAAAGGTTTTGGGCGTTATTTTTTCTGTTTGGGTTTTTGTTGGTTTCTTGGCATTTTGTTTTGGATTTTACCTAATATACTTCAGTGCATGTGAGAAAAGGGACAAATTACCATTCTAGAGAGACAAAGAGTCACACCTAACTGACATACCTAGTGTGAAAATTACTATTTGCCTTTGTCCGTGTTGAAAATCAAGTTTGGGGCTAAATGATCTTGATGCAGCTCTAGCATTTCCAATTGCCAAAGTTTGAAAGGACTTATTATGTCTTGACTTACTGCAATGAAATTTGACAACTGTGTAAATAAAACAAGATCTATGTCTTAGGCAAAGTACTGACATTATAGAGTGCATCAAGTTATTTAGGTTTGGGTTTTATTTAACTGTAGAAAAAAATATTATTTTAATTTTTTTTGACACTTAAAAGGCCATTATTCTGAGAATGATTATTTTTAAAATTGTATTAGCAAAACCTTAACAGTACAACACAATGTGGATTTCCTATCTAAATCATGTGCGTAATAACATTACATTCCAACCTTTATATTTCAAGCAATGATGTATGAAGAACTCAGAGTGCTGAAGCTTAAGCCATTGTGACCTCAGTTAAAATTCAATTCTAATAATGTTTTCAAAAGAGCATGAAATCTGAGTTTATGGAAAGATTTCCATGCCACCACTCTTGTGGAAGACAGGCTAGTTTTGTGGGTAAAAGGGTGGTTGCTTTTCCAGGTTTTTTGCTTTCTGAGGGTTCATTTTGTTTCTTGGCCAGGTTTTGTTCAAAATTATTAGAGAAAAGATAAATGCAAACAATCAAATCAAAGCAAGATAAAATCAACACTTGTACTAGCATTGCAGCAGCTGGAAAAGCAGTTGTGAAGTTTTACAGCCTGACTTTAGAGGTCTTTATTTTCTGTTAATTGGCACTTACTGCTGCTTTATTTGTTTCCTAGTCTTAAATTCTGGTTTTGATGTATTTAAATCCACAGGCAGACTAGGAAGAGAAGGCAGAAAAAATGGAATTTTTTTAGATGTAAATAATCAAAGTGGTTATGTTTTTTTTTCTTTGGCCTAGTGTGCAAAATGAGGTAGGAATTTCAATCTAATCTGCTGGAATTTTAAAACTATTTTGATCCTAGACAAAGTCTTTCTGTATAAAAATGTCTTCCAAAATTAAAAATAAAAAGAAAGAAAAAGACAGACACTATTTCCTTAAGGAACATACTGACCATAACATAGTGAACAATAACAGTTTCATCTTCACCACAAAATCCTGCTTTTTTTTTCTACCAACAGTACAGCAGAAATAGATTATAGCAACAAAACTAATTTTTTTACAGAATTTTCCCATTATATCACTTTTTCTTGTTTTTCCTTTGCTTTTCATTCTGACACTCTTGATTTTATTGAGACTTTCCATACTTATGAAGAATAACTTCTTTGTTCCTTATACTATCATCATGGTACATTTACTCAGTCCAAAAACATGCTTTGATCCTTTCAATAAAATTCCACCATTTCCAGTTTTTATTTACCTCTCCCAGAAAAATCTGCTTTCTTCTTTTTCTTACCCTAGCAAGCTCTTGCTCCCTTGTTTTTTGCCTTGTTCCTCAGAGCTGTTCCCTTCGGCTTCTAACAGGGAGCTTTGGGAATTCTGAGCACTTTCAGTTCCCGCTGAGGGCAGTATCCCGATAAAGATGGAGCTGTAGGACTGTGTGGTCATATCAGGTATGCCAAAAGCTCTGTTGCAGGTTCCAATGGTATTTTTTGATGCGAGACAAAAAAAGGATTGGCATTTCCTCATTGACTTGTTTAGCCAAAACATGATAAAAGAAACATTAAATCAAATTTTCTTACGGTAGTAGTGTTATAAGTGCTATTGTTTTACTAAAGCAAAAATGTGATTCATGTCATTGTGTTCAAACAATGTGACTAAAGCACATCAGCTACCGAACAGGAGTGTTTTGTAAAAAAACAAACCACATTTTATTTCACCATGATTCATGTTCAGTTATCCAGAATATTGCACAGAGCAGAAAGGTGAAGCATCATAATTTGTTGTAACTTCATGTCTTTCTGAAATTGTACACTGCCTTGGAAGCAATGCCTGAAGGGAAGATGGGTTCAGGGCCTGGCCCTGGTGTTGCAGGTAATGATGGATTTAACCCCAGTCTCAGCAGCCAGACAGCAGCTTTAGCTCCTGCAAAGGTTAAGTATTCTCCCACCCCTGGTCCAGGTACTCCAAGAATTCTGTGAAAGGGCAGTCCAGGGGTAGTAATTCACAGGGAATATAATACTTATATATTTTTTTAGTGATTATGTAAAATTACCAGTGGTCTTCCAAGCCATCTGTTTTCAATTTTGATATTATGCAGCAAATCTATAGTGAGGTACTTTGACAGTGAACTACATCAGTGCTGTACACAATATATTTATTCCAGTAAAAGTTCATTAGTATTCACAGGGATCCTCTGGCTCTGTGATACTAGCAGAAATTGTCAAATTGTTCTTAGAATTTATAATAAGGTATAAAATTCAGGAGTTGATACAATGAAAATCCCAAGGAAATGATGGCTACCATGTTTTGTACTAATTTTGGCATATGATTTCTTTATATCTACAGAAATGAAGGCTGGTCACCTAACCTTTTATCAGGTCAGCATTTTCTGAGATACAAAGACATGAAGAATGCTTACTAATGATTGCTTGGCACCCATCCCAATATATCTAGAATGAGAACAGCAAGGAAAAAATAATACAGCATGTTCCATAGTATGGCATTAAGATCCCAGTTTATTCACTTCAATAAAACTTCCTTCAGGCTACATGCCTTTATGCTCTTGACATCTTGGCAAGAAAAGAATATTTTACTGTCCTTCAAGAACCTAGAAATTTAATTTTTTTTTTAAAAAAATAAAGTAGATAAAGTAATGGGAAAGAGAGAAGGGTACCAAATCTCTGTAAAAAGACAGAAAATAGATACTTCACTGAGACTTCTTGTGCTTAATCTGAACTCAAGCCAAACATCTATTAGAAAATACAGCTTCCTAATTCCAAAACCGATTGCAGAAGAAATCAGTATTGATAGAAAGAGAAGAACCAATTGTGGAACAGAAATGTACTGGTTGCTTAGGTGCAAATGGTCACAAGCTGCGTTTATGTAGTAATTTTGCTTCTTTTGTTGCTTGGTGCTCATAAAAGCCAATTTTATAAACCTTGAAAATAGACATGAGCAAGCTCAGTTCAGAGAAAGAGCTCAAATGGGTGAATATAAATATGATCAGGAACGATTAAAATATTTTCATTGTTACCAAAAGAGAAATAATCATGAAAAGAAGTTAGTCTGCTTAAAAACACACCATAAAACCCTCACAATCTGAGAGAGCTGTAGGTAACTGAAACAATAGAATATGTAGTAAAATTAAATTAGATCAGAATTATCAGTACATATATAAGCATAAAGGACAAAGAGAATTTGAAAGAAGGGAATCAAAGCATTGCTGGGAAGAAACGTGTGGTGTTCATTGTTTTGGTTTCAATATAGATATATCTGTAAAGCTTTTTTTCTCCTGTATCTGGAAATTGCCCCATACATACAGAGCACAGAATGATGATGACATGGTTTCCATTCCAGCATTAATTACAGAGCTATAAAATAAGTTATCTTTAAATCCTGGAAATTAATTTTCATCCCAGTATTTCTAAAGAACTAGCGGGGATGTTCTCCAGGGAGGTTCTCAGTTGCTAACATTTGGAAGAGTTATCCTCATCAGGTCTTGAACTGGAGTAAGAATTTCAGAAGGGTAGAATTTTCACAGAGATAAGTTGTTCAGTTCAAATAGTTTAAACCAAATCAGGATTGAAGTGGTTTATTGATTTATTAGCAACACAAAATTAATTGGAACTCACAACCCATACCAATTACAAGAGATAAACCTCAATGCTAGGCACCTGCTGAATTTTCAGAAATTACTACAAAATTTCTAAACCCTTCTCTAGAATTAACCCTGACATAACACCCTCCTGCTGTGGGAGATGAGTGGCTGCGCTTCTCCCACCACCCCCACCCACCCCCCTCAAGGGAGGGTGGCAGGGGTGCAGGTGCCAGGGTACCCCCGTGCACCATGGGGCTGTGTCTGGCAGGGCCACACCAACTCCCCCGCTGCCCTGTTCCCCACTTCTCCTTCCCACTACAAATCAGTGTTGCACTTGCATTTCTGTTTAGCTAACTTCTTTTTCCCAAAAAGTCTTCTGGTAATTCCACGGTTACTGTTTTAACCCTGTCAGTGGTTGTTTTCCTCTTGACCTAGGTCACTGATGGGCAAATGTCTTCTCAGACAGTTTGGACATCACACTCAACCACATCCTCACACTCCTGTCTTGTCGGCTGCTGTCATCTGGCCTGTTTCTGAGGGTAGGAAGCACAAGCGAGCACGCCCACTAGGAAAAAAAAAAAAAAAAAGAAACTTGTATAAATAATTTAAAATGGTACAAGAGCTAGGCTATTGCCTTGGTTTCAGCTGGGATAGAGTCAATTTTCTTCTTAGCAGCTGGTGCAGCACTGTGTTTTGGATTTGGTGCGAGAACAATGCTGATGGCACACGGATGGGTTTGGTTATTGCTGGGTGATGTTTATACTCAGTCAAGGACTTTTCGGTTTCTCGGGCCCTGCCAGCGAGAGGGCTGGAGGGGCATGGGACATTGGGAGGAGACACAGCCAGGACAGGTGACCCAAATTAGCCAAAGAAGTATCCCATACCATGGGACATCATGCTTGGTATATAAATTCAGAGGGGTTGGCCAGGGCCTAGGGATGGCTGCTCAGGGGCTGGCTGGGCATCAGTCAGCGGGTGGTGAGCAATTGTGTTGTGCATCACTTGTTATCTTTTCTCCCTTCCCTTTGGATTTCATTCCTCTGTCCTTCTCCCTCCTTTTCATTATAACTGTTGGTTTTGTTGTTGTTGTTTTGTTGTTGTTATTATTATTATGTTTTATTTTATTTTAAATAATAAATTGTTCTTATCTCAACTCTTGAGTTTTACATTCTTTTCTGATTGTCCTCCCCACCCTCTGGGTTTGGGGGGGACTGAGAAAGCAGCTGTGTGGTACTTAGTTACTGGCTGATGTTAAACCACGACAGCTATGTAACAATAGTCCTATCATAATTGTTTTAAATTGCATTAAAAATAGTGAAATTGCTGGTGCAGGACTTGACAGATCAAGAATGAACATAGGGATGATGTTACTAATGTCAGCATGACTTTACTGAAAATAGGGCTTGAGAAATTATATGTGTATCTTTTTTATATTTTAACACCATTTATTAAGGTTGAACTGATGTAATGTACTTTTGTAGGGCACTTGATTCATTCTAAGTGGAAATATGATTAAGAAACTATCTTATGACATAGGTATGGTGCACACTAAATAGACTAAAAACTAGTCTCAAAAGACTGGTAAATAGGAAGTAATCGTACAGCAGATGGGTGTCTTTAGTGTAGTTCATGGTAGAATCAGTTTTTTAATCATCCTTTTACCCAGTTGGAAAGACAACAAAAATCTCTGATAAATTCTGCAGACAGCATAAAAATGCTTCATCTCATGAATGATGAAGAAAAGAAGAAATTGATATCAAAATAGAAAATAAATATGAAAATAAGAATCAGAGTCAAAGTGTGACTGCTCTAAGTATAATATCTGACATGTTGATGATCTGCTTTTCAGCATGGGAGAGAAAGGTGCAACAAAATCTGAAGGCTGGAAACTGAAGTGAGAAAAAGCAACCCTCAAAATAGAGCACATTTTTAACAGTGTGGCCATTAGGAACAGTTTACCAAAAGTTTCAGTCAAAAATTCTGAAGTAAGCATTGGGTGTTATTATAAAGGATATATCCTAGCTCAGCCCAGAATTAATTCAAGGAAGTTCTATGGTCTGTTACACCACACCAGACTGAATTTTTTTGTCTGGATTAGCCATGGAAACCTCCAAAGACAGCGACTCTGCAGTCTCTTTGGATAAAAAGAGTAAATCAAGAAAAAAAGAGAGGCATTTAATTTCATTATGGTCCCTGGTGATTTATGCTTGATATTAATAAAAAATCTATAGAAATTACACAAATGGTATTGTTGTGTCATCACCTTTAGAAATTAGATTAGCAATATCCACCTAATGGCAGGCTTGACTTAATTTAGCCGACAGAAGCAAGCAGCTTTTTCCCAGTGACATTTACAATTAAAGAAATGAGGGAGTGAATGAGATTTAGAAAACTAAGCTTTCTAAATGACAAAATGTCTTTTTTTATATGTATTAGTTACAAAGTCATTTTTATATTTAAGTAGATATTAACAACATTGGTAATAATCTGTAAGAAAATTTTAAAATTGCGAATAAGATAGAGATTCTTTTAGCTTTATGTGCTACAGAAGCAAAAGATTTCCCCATCAGGCCCATAACTTGTATTTTATTGCAACTTACTTTTCCATTCCAGACAAGCAGAGACATGTTTGCACCCAGATTTCTGACTGTTGTAAAGTTATTTGTCCTTAGGAAAAAAAAGACAGACAACATAATAATGCCATTAGCTTAATACCATCTTAATGTCTTAATTGTATTTTTCTTAGGATGAAATTAACCTAGTGCAAAGGGCTACAATCAAATTCACTTGGAGAAAGCGCACTGTTCTTGCTAGAGTCACTGCTTCTTGAAACTTCCATTAGTGATCTCATTCTTCTTCTGTAGCTATATTCTACTTTAAATTACCACAGTACGTCAAATGATGATCACACATCAACCACATTCCCGAATGTTTTCTCTTCAGAGAAGTCTTGCAAAATTTAGCAGAGAGTACAATAACTCTTCTCGAATCCCTTCCTCAAATGATTAATCCTTGATGGTTCTTTATTGTGTGTCTGGGCTGACATCAGGTCAGAAAAGATTAGGGTTTTACTGCCCTTATATTTCAGATCCCTATTTTAGTAGTTGCAGCCAGGATTCGTTCTCTTTCTCTTATATCAGAGTATAGCATTACCTCTCACACTACATCTCACATTACCCTGAAATGCTGTTCTCCTCATGGGCATCCAGTAATTTATCCTTCCAAGCAGCACGTCTTGCCAGATGAGAGCTCAGACACACAGAGGTCTTCAAATAATTTGGAAAATTTCATTACTATATTTTTACAGTTAGTTATTTAGCCCAATGCACACTTATAAAACCATATGTGGAAAATGAAATGCTTTTGTATGCATCTGAGTAAAAAGTATTTTTAATATGAAATTTTACAAACAGTATAATATTTGAAAATACATAATTTTTACCTTCTTCACTCAATTCTAGTCAGGCTGTAGCTGCAGAGAGAATTTGTTTTACAATGCAGGCACATCTCTGCCAATATCTTATGGCACAAAACCCCAGTAGATTTTTAATTTGCATAACATTACACATATTTGCATAAAATATTGCCCAGTGGTACTAAGAGCACCAGTTTCTCCCTAAGCCCCAATTAATTAATCTGTGTCCCTCCAGACTTACAGCAACTTACTACGCATTCTTAGTATAGCAACATCAATTAATTATATGCTTCCCAGCCCCACATCAATCATTTTGTGCCCTCCAGACAGCTTTGCACATCTCCCAGCCCCACATCTGGTTGTAAACACGCCCTCTTCTTTTTCTATAGCTGAAGAGGCCTCTCAGTAATTTTGCCAGTCAGCAGAGAGCTCCAAGAGCTCCCTGCTCTTGCTGTAGCTCATCAAGGCCTGAAGATTTGGGATGGTAGGGTAAAACCTCAGCTGTCATACTGCTGAGAACTGGGAGAGGAGCATAATGCAACTCATTTTTTGTCCCCTTTCCTTTTCTCCCATCCTTTTTTGTGAACTGAATAAAAATGCTTGCACATTGCTGGTATTGACACATACTGAGTTTGGTGTTATTTTTCTCCTGTGCTAGGGCACATTTGGTCCAAAAGTCTCTACTGTGCTGCATACTGAAGGTGTTGTTAGAGTAGCCCATTGACTTCACACTCAGAATCTTAACTTTTTAGTTTGATTCTTCCCCATATCCCACAGGCCCAGCTTCAGTCACACTTGCAAGCAAGAACTTCAGTCAGCCTCAAATCATCCAAACATTCAAACCACAGTCTAGGTGTTGGTTCAGGTTGCTTAAGTGTAGGGAATGAAAATGTGACAAGAGGGCGAAAGGACATACGCAAAATGCAGAATACAAGTGATGGCAGGAGAACAATGGTAGATGAGCAATTCCTGACTGTTTAGCATCAACCACTTTACAGAATTGCCTTAGTTTTTTATTTGTTTATTATATATGGTCTATGGGAAACTGCATCCTTTGCACTTGGGGTAAAACAGAAGTTCATGTCACATGTTCATCGGAATATTCTTGGACTAGTTCACAGATTTTAGCTGGCAAGCAATCTTATTCAATGAGGTTTGCAGGAAAGGTGAGGCTTTCCAACAATTTTCTTTTTTCCTTTACTGTCAGTACAAAGGTCAAGCTCATGGTTGCAGGAAAGGAATAGCAGGGAACTGAAACTATGGCTTCTTTCCCAGGACACCCCTTAGCCGAGTATAGTCAATGCAGTAAGGAGCAGCACACTGACCTGACTGAAATATTTAATATTTTTCATCTGTCCTTCCTTTTTACTTGGCTTCTAGAACAACTTTAAATCTTTCTGTGTGGCATCCATTACTTGTGCAACATTTCTCGGCCCCTTTAGGTGCACCATACATCACCCTTCAGACCTGCTCATTAAATTTAAAATGTGCTTGCCATAAAGTAGTTATAGATTTTAAGTTTGCAAAGGGAATATACCTACTTTTTCCCTGCAACACTCTTTATATGTTGAATATTTATATCCATTTGTGTTTGTTCTGACATAAGAAGGGTAGGCCTGCCAAGGGTCCCCTTGTGACTATAAACTCAAGCTTTCAGAAAAGTAGCTTAGCTAAGTTTTTTATTAACTGCTACCTATCACTGTTGCATTGTCCTTATGCCCCTAGGGCTGAATCAGCACGTTCAAAGCATTTCTCTGTCCCTCACTGAGAGATGCATATTTCTTCAATGGATCCTGATGCAATACAGCAGGAATCGGGCAGTGTTTGGGCATGACTTACACAGCCAGAACAGGTCATGGAGTTATTTTTAAAAAGCAGTGAAAGTATATATTAAAAACTATAGTCAAGACAATTTGATGGGGATGGGTAAGAACAGGCATTTTTCTGCCTTAGCTTGATACTCTGCCTCTCCTCTCTCTCTTTCCTCCTTACACACTGTCATATGACGTATGCACAAATGTACATATGAAAATCCAGGTGTTCAGCTCCAATAATACTGTGAACTCAGTAACTATTTTTCCAGATCTGCACCATTCACAGAAAATTGATTACTTATCTTCATTTTCAGAAAAAATAATACTCTTTCTCTGATTCATCGAATATTGTTTCATGGTTTTGCTACTAGACAGCATTAATTAAGAGCTGTATTAAGAATCTGTTTCCCCTTTTCTTCTCTCTGTGGTCCACTCCAGCATCAGTGATGGTCCTTCGCGTCTTAAGAGGGAAAAATAACTTAAGTCATGGCTATCCTTGAATCTCTACAATATAAATGGATCTTTTATTTCCCCCAGATTCCCCTCCAGGAAACATTTTGCTGAAGTGTAGGAAATTTCTGTAGAGTATGTCTTTCCCTAGAAACAATATTGAAAATCTGGCTTGTTCAGTGTTCGGCTTCTGGATCACATCCAGTCCATGAGGCTGAAATAGGTGACTAACCAACTAAGACACAGTACTCCCCCCCCAAAAAAAAGAAAAAGAAAAAAAAAAAAGTGTTCGTAGCTGAAGAAGCCTATTGTTTGTTTTGAAAGTTAGAAGCAGAGGAAGCCTTGCTGGCTGCTGGACACTACCCTGATACTAGTGCTTTGTGTGGGAAACAAGACATATCTTTCAAGAAAAACAATAAGAGACCAGATAAAATGTGGGGACCTGCTGGCAGATCATACCTGAAAATTGGTCCTTTTCCTCCTGTGGTGGCATCTTGGAGAAGCTGGAGAGAAGCCAGGAGGGAAGCAGAGTCTCAGGCAGCCTGAGAGGTGAGGAAGAGGTGAGAGGTGTGCGGGGAGCAGGGGCATGAGTTGTGTGAGCTGGGGAAGATGGGCAGTTGTGCTTGGAGAGGGGTGGAGCAAAGAGTAACGTGGGAAACTGGGAGCCTGGGACACTGAGAAAGAGATATGAATGCAGCTGGGACAAAAGCACAGAATGGGAAATGGAGAAAAGCAAGGCTATCCTCAAGGATGCTGTGAGATTGCATGGATCACTGTGAGGAAGCTGCAAAAGGAACTAGAGGATATTGCTGAAAACAGGGCATGAAATAGCAAATATTAGATCTGTGATGAAAATGAGGGAGAAATAGTGTGGAAATGGTATATTTTAGAAAAGCTGATTGAACAGCTGGCAGGCACTAACTATGTCTCAATAGTGTTGTTATCTGCCCTTCCTTGCTGAGTTTCAGGCAATTTGGGGGATCCAGGACAACAGATATAAAGCTGAATGATGACAGGCAACACTTAAACCCTTTCAGTCTAGGAATACTTTTCTCTCAGAGAGATATTCAACATTCACAAGGTTACTAAGGCTCATTCACTTTCTGTCATATGATTCTTCCAAAAACTCTCTGCTTTCACAGCTGGACCTGTCCTCCTTCTCTATAAAGTCTAGCAATATTGCTGATGGAGAGTACTACCAAGAGCCTAGTGTTACTGCGCACAATATTGCTCTCAAATTGCATTGCATAACCTTTCTCCTCTGTTCAAGGTCTTACGAAAGATCAGCAAGTGGGTGAAGATGAACTTTTTAACAGTGAGGAGAAGGTTGATGTGGGCAAAAAGGAAAAACTTTTAAAAATTAATAACCTTGTGATTTCATTCTCCACTGAACACATCTGCCTTTAGATGATAGAGGCAGCCGGCAGATGTTATTTTACTGAACTTCTGCTGTTTCAAGAGTTACTGTTGATTTTGGTTATTTCCCACTATGCTTGGAAGGGTGCTCTACCCTGTCATGTTATATTTAAACTTGTCCACAGGGATGAACACCTCTGTGACCTACAGGCGTGATTGTATGCTGCATGTATGAATGAAATCACTGTGCAAAAACAAGTGTTCTAGCTGATTCAGAGTTCATGAAGAGCACATCACAGTGTGGCTCTGCTCTCTATGCATGCTTCTCACAAAGAGAGGAAGCTTTCTCATGAGGGCCGCCTTTAGCATGATTTTCTTTTTTTAAGTAATTCGATCCTTCTGCAAATGTTAGAGCTCTCTGAAGCAACATGATGATTGATTAGAGAGATGTGCATATGTTTTAGAGGTGGGTGTTTCAAAAATTGGCTGAAGAGCCTAGTTGGAGAGGTGATCTGCATGGCAGTGATTTTCCGACAAAGCAGAATGCAAATATCACATCTTGGTCAGAGTATCCCATGGAATCACACAATCACAATATTGTTCTGATGCCATCTAGCCCAACTGCCCTGATCAAGCCTGCCTCCTTCAAAATAATTGCTTTTTAGGGAACTTAGAATTACTTGAAAAAGAGGAAGGTTGGGCAATGTTTAGAGATGTTACTAAACAGAAGTGAATAAATAAGATAAGGCAAGGCCATCTACTTGGGTCATCAAATTTGTCTAGCTGCACAGTATGCTAACATCACATCCAGGCCAAGTGACCTAATCTGTTCATATTTTGTTCCAGTTAATATTCTTATGATAGATGTTTCTTGCTTGCTTTACTTCAGTTTATTGCCTCAATGGCACTTGCTCTGGTCAAGGTTGGTGTTGCATTAGTTTCCCTACCTGCTTAAAGTGCAAAACGTTGTCAAGACAGTGATAGAAGAAAATTTGACAGCATGTGTGCACAAAGTCCGATGCATCTGGGAACATTCAGATTTATGCACATACCCTGCAAGAGACATTCTGCCCAAATAGTAAAAGTACTAAATCATTTGGTTTTATTGTAGAACCATCTGTGAAACACAAATGAAGTTGGGCTGATAACACTCCACGCACAACAGATTCATTAAAAATGCTCTTTCCTAGGGATAAATATGGCCCACCTAATCTTGCAGACATCTGACAGAATATAAGTTTTGATCTCATATAACTTTATTTGATGAAAGGTTTTCCCATTTAATAAGCATAGGATTGGACAGATTTGATAAATATTTTTTTCTATTCTAAGTACTGAGTGCAGCAAATATTTATGTATAATCTCCTGGATTTTTTTATTCTTAAGCGTACCATACAAAACTTAATTTGTCCTCATTTATTACTTTATTTATTTTTGGGTTTGCACCAGGTGCTACAATTCTGGTTTATTGTTGATCTTTATTATTTACATGCAATTATGTTTATAAATCTACTGTAAAAGAAAATTTTTTTCTGTTCCTTAATCCAGGAGATCTGTTTTAGGAAAAATGGGTGGGATTTATTCTATTCTTATCAGCAAGCAAGGCTTTTTCTTTTCCTGAATCATAAAAAAAATATTGGGAAGGTTACAAAGTGATTCTTCTGGTGCTTGAAATTTTTTAGTTGCCTGTTTAAGAGTGTTACCTGAGATTTAGAAAGTCCTATTAGTTATCTCTCTACACCATAATACAAGTAATGTGGCTGTTCTTTTAATGGAGACAAATAGTGTAGGAAATCAAATATGTTTTCTGGATATTTTTAACATCTCAGCTACTGCCTCTGAGTAAAGAACAGTCTGAAGTTTCTATCAAAATTAATCAACTCCAGTTCTTATTTAAAACACCAACTACAGGAATCAAAGCAAAGAGGTTTGTACCATTATTTGACTGGTGGATGATTTCAACTAGAAACAACACATAATATGCTGGCTCTTCTAGGTAATTAATTTTCTCTCACCATCTAGAACTGGTGATTACTAATACTTATTTTCTACATTTTAGTACCTGAGGTTGCTTTAAAAAGGTTTTGTAATAGAAGGCATCTCTGGATTACAAAAGTCACTCACTTGAGGATCAATATTTCATGTCCACAGAATCTGTGAATGTGTGTTAGCATTATCAAGTCAATCTCTTTAGCAAAATAACATTTGATTTTAGGGTTCAAGAATAAACCCGATTATGCCAAACGCTCTCAGGTATTGCATCACTTTGCCCCATAAAAGAAAAAATAAGTGTTTGAAATCACACAGGAACAGAAATCCTATTTGTACAGCTTTGTGGCTTTTCTGGTTCGGAAAAGTTACACAATCTACCTCTTTCATCCAGCAGTAAGGACAGCCACACCAAAAAAAAATTACTTCTGGAAACTTCCCTGAACAATGTCTGGAGCCAGGAGCCCAGCTGCTGTATACAGCCTTGTCTCTGCTCATATGTGAAATGGTGCCACCATTGGGTTGAGGCAATCTTGCAGAATGCAATTTCAGTTAAATAGAGAAATTTAACTTTCAAAAGGTATTCTGATGCGTTTAGTCCAAAATCAGTGTAATTGGGCCATCCATACGAGTTAAAATGAATATTTGCCAGAGTAAATCCTGGTGAAATATCTTAATGCACCTGTACTGCCAACTGTGTCATTTGACTGTACTCAATTCAGATCTTTATTTAGATAAAGGCAGCTTCAGATTTTTTTCATTCTTCATGACCTTTATATCTCATTTGGTCTGAAAATTGTCTACTGCTCAATGTATTTCTTTTGTACTAAAAGCTGTAACTCTGCATGGCTCATATTTAAATGGTGCTAAAGAGCTATTTCCTGGGAAGCAGGAAAAAAGGTTGCTAATCAAGCTACTTAAAGGCCGTTCTTACTATAGCAGTTGATTTGGAAATTGTCAAACATTTTAGTAGACAACTTGTTTCCATGTTTGTGGGGTAGAATGGTGAGAACTTTGCAGGTAAAATTGTGTTTGTCTGGGGTAATACTTTTTAATCTAGATTTTTAAACATGGATTTACATAATAAGGAGCAAGAGACCTACTTTATGTATTTTTGCATTACTACATGTCTACACAAGAAGTAGTTTTAACCTGTGCAAGAACCATGCTTAAACAAAAATCATACCATGCATGGAGTCTGTGTGATTTATACCAAAATCTGTAGTTCTAATATCACACCATTTTTTTAGGTTATACCTCCACACAATCATTGACCCAGAAGCCACTACAGAAAGCTTCGTCTGAGAAGAGAAGTTACTATGAGAAATATTTTTTGTGGATTTTAAAATTGTAAACCACTGTCATTAAGGCTGAGGTTTTTCTGCAGAATTGTAATGCCTGCAATGAAACCTTCCCCATAAAGCTCATTATGGATCTGGACAGGTTCTCTGCTGCCACCACCACTACCACCCATTCCCCCTGAAATAGGAGAGACACCAATTTTGGCGAAGAGAGAGGCTTATGCTGCAAAGCAACAGAGTTGGCTATTTAGGATATTGACCTGCATTGAAGTCCCTGATCAAGCTGATATGATAGAGACTTGAATCTAGCTTCCTCAGTTTTCAAGTGAATGCCCTAATTACAAGGCTGTTGGCTTCTCTGCAATCAGAATCACTCCTTTTCATTAGAGAAAGTGTCTGATTCCCATTATGGATTTTGAAATGCAAACTTTTTTTGCAATATTATAATGGAGTGACATGTTGATTCCCAGGCAATCCCAGGCAATTGGGGGGGGGGGGGGGGGGGGGGGGGGGGGCAGGTATAAGAAAGAAAAAAAAGCAAACTACTGCAACCTCAAATATGAAAATATGACAGAAAGGTAGTGAGCAAAATTACTTGGCTACTTTTGCTACCAAGACATTTCAATTTAATTTTTAAGGTTTTTTTTAGTTTTGGTTTGCTTTTGTTTGTCTGTGTGTTCATTCTGTGTCACAGTTCAGCATTTAAATCAAGGTGTTATAGTTAGGTGTTCAACTGAAAAGGAAGAATGCACAAAAAGAATTATCTTTTACTGCAGTTCTACTAAACTATGCTACCATTTGAACTTTATATATTTGGTCTTGAAACAAATACTTTTTAAAAATGCATTCAACTTCTGTTACTTATAGCAGAGTTCTGAAAGAAAGTGTGAAAGGTGGACCCTCACTGTTTCCATGGTCTAATATTCCAGAAGTTTCACATTTGAAGATGTCTAATCTCTGAAACTAGCAAAAAGAGGAACACTTACAGATATGTATCTGCTATGTTAACTGCTAAGTATAGATAAATGGGATGCTAAAGAAATTATTTGTTCAGGATTGGAATATTTCTGGACAGCAAATTACAGAACTAAATTGAGTGCATATTAACAGTAAAGAAACAAATTCTACTTTTCACATATTTTAAGGAGAGAAGGAAGGGTTCACTACAATAATTTAGGCAAATGTCTGAACAATGCAGACTATAAGACTTCCTAGAAATAATTCCTGCCATAAGCCTAACAACTGTGACCAGCCACAGAGCACATCTTTTCCACTAAACATGCATCTTTAATTAAAAAGAAAACAAACTTGAGCTTAGACACTTAGCCGTTGAAATAAGTTCTATTGTGTTCTCTACAGATAAAATGTGTTTCTAAAGCCTGAATTTTGTGCAGTGTCAAATATCAGCAGCTGAATCTTGCTATGCTTTTGTTTGCATACCCTCTTGTCATATTATTTTCCCATCACTATGCTCCATTCAGAAATTTTAAGAGGAAGAATCCAACTGCTGTGCTATGTAAACATTCTCTGCTTCAAGTACACCTGCTGACTCCCCTTTGGGTACTTCCAGTGCTATATTCCACACCTTATTCATTATTTCTGAGATAGAGAAATGAGTTTAAATGAAGGATATAATAAAATCAATAGTATGACACCCAAGCAATTAGTTTTTCTGTTGAGTTCAATAGGACTAGGTGAAGAACCATTACATCAAGATGGCATCTACATTTGAGGATTTCTTGTCTCCAGATTGATTCACAAATAGACACTGCGACACATGAGCACTTGTTTCTGCAGCGAGGGACAGTCCTGAAAATAACATTTTTTATTGGTTTATAATAACAAAATGCAATAGTGTAAAAGGAGGGAATCTTGCAGATAAGGTATTTTGCCATATCAGAGAAAGTGAAAACCATCTATATAGACAACTATAAGTAATACCTCAAGACCACTGGAATTCATAGAATCATTGAATGGTTTGGGTTGGAAGGAACCTTAAAGATCAAACATATGATATCTTTATATTCTTCAATGCTACTGTTGTATTTGAAATTATTTGCTAAAGCAAAGATTTTAATACTTCCAACGCCTCTTCCATGGGTAGGGACACTTTCTACTAGACCAGGTTGCTCAAAGCTCCATCCAGCCTGGCCTTGAGCACTTCCAGGGATGGGGCATCCACAGCTTCTCTGGGCAACCTGTGCCAGGGTCGCACCACCCTCACAGTAAAGAATTTCTTCCTAATAACTAATCTAAATCTACACCCTTTCAGTTTAAAGCCATTCCCCCTTCTCCTATCCCTACATGCCCTCTAAAAAGTCCCTCTCCAGCTTTCATGTAGGCCTCTTCTAGGTACTGGAAGGCTGCTATATGATGTCCCCAGAGCCTTCTCTCTTCCAGGCTGAACAACTCCAATGCCCTCAGCCTGTTGTCATAGGAGAGGTGCTCCAGCCCTCTGATCATATTTGTGGCCTCCTCTGGACTTGCTTCATTAGATTCATATCTTTCTTGTGCTGGGGACCCCAGAGCTGGACACAGTACTCCAGGTGGGGTCTCACGAAAGCAGAGTAGCAGAGGAGAATCACCTCCCTCGACCTGCTGGTCATGCCTCTTTTGATGCAGCCCAGGATACAGTTGGCTTTCTGGCCTGCAAGCACACATTGCCCGATCATGCTGAGCTTCTCATCCACCAACACCCCCTAAGTCCTTCTCCTCAGGGCTGCTCCCTATCCATTCTCTGCCCAGCCTGTATTTGTGCTTCAGATTGTCCCAACCCATGTGCAGCACCTTGCGCTTGGCCTTATTGAACTTTATGAAGTTTGCATGGGCCCACATATCAAGCCTGTCAAGGTCCTTCTGGATGGCATCCCTTCCCTCTAGTGTGTCAACTGCACTACACAACTTGGTGTCATTGGCAAACTTTCTGAGGGTGCACTCAGTGCTATTCACTTCTGGAAAAGGATGGAAAAGACACCTGAGCCCAGACAGACTTTCAAACACTTGTGCCTTGTGTTTGGAGGATATCGTGTTCTTTTATCTCTCTAAAAATGAGATTATGAAGGCTTGGGGCAGAAATACTTTTCTACTTAGTACCTAGTCATGCATTTGACTTCAGTGAGTCCGCTTTCTTACTTGCTTTTCTAGTCAGGGACCGTAGACTAGGGAAAAATCTTTAGACCTCTTTCATCTTTTCTGAATAATTTCTCCCTGATTTCTACCTTTAGGAATTCAAGAGCTGCTTTTATTTTTTTTTTTATTTTATTTTATTTTATTTTTAATGAAGAGAAGAAAGCTTTAGAAATGTAGGTAGATATTTATTTAGGTCTTGGGAGGGGGATTGTTCTGTATTTTTTCCTCACCCCAGTTTTTAATCCAGTACATAGTCATTGACATTAACCTACTGAAAATTCAGAGAGTTGTAGTCAGTACTGTTGGCATAGAACTATACACAATCATGGTTCACAGTTAATTGCTAATTTTAAGTAGGATTAGCTTGCAAACTAGATGTTCAAGAGTCTTTTGTAAAAGTAGGAATTTATTTTTTTATGAGGATCTGAACTAAGTTCTTTACCCAGGGTAATGTGGGCTAAAGACTTGTTAGAATTCCTTGGGCGAGTGTGGAGAGACAGCACTTATTTCTGTCATTTATGTGTACCCATTTATGAGTCTATTATTTTACATTTTTTATAAAAAGTAACCGCAAAGCTGAGGAAAAATGAAGTTCTGTTGGGGCACTACTAGCAACAGCTATCACCAGGAAATGAAGCAATGCAGGTCTTACTGGCTATCTCATGCTGGTCTCTTACTCATTTAATCAGTGAACAAGTTACTTCTCACATTTTATTTATTGCTAGATACAGAGTGTAATATCACTTAGAAAAAAAAACAAAAACAAAACACCAAACCAAAAAAAAAACAAACACAAAAAAACTTACTGTACTTTTTACTTGTTATGACATTGGTTGTGCTAAAACTCCTTCCTGTCATGTTACTGGTCTGTGTTCCTTAAGATTTCTTATATCTATCTAAATGTGAAGATTACACAGATACATAATGCACAAGTATTAGTATGTATGTTTTCTGTATGTTTATATATTACTTCTACAATTCCATTGCTTCCAATTCCATTACTTTTATTGTAAACTTAGGTGGCTAGAGCTAAGACTCATGAAATTTAAATGTATCAGAGGAAATGAGAAAAATGTCCCAACCAGACCCTGGTAGTATAGAGGATATTCATTTAGATCATGTTTTTAGTGATGTTATTAATATATTTTTGTTAAGATGAAATGTTAGTTTGGTAGAAATGAATACAGACAGAACTTCAGCAGCCATGGAAGTTAATCAAAAGCTTCATATTTGACTTTATCTTAACTGAAATACTTTTTAATAAATGTTTTGCAACATATTCAGTTATATGCTGTTCCCACCATGCTCCAGCACCCCAGAATAGCAGAACTGTATGGTGGAAATCATATCCTAATGGTGTATTGGATGAGCATTATGGGTGGAATAGTTTCCTTAAATGTTTTTATACTTGCTTGATTACTGAGTTGCCTTCGCAAAAGTGTTTCGCTGGCTGCTGCTCTTAGAAATTGATTAACATTCCCTAGTACAAGCACTTCTGCTTACATGACATTTTTAACTAAGAATCTTGCTGATGTCTTTATATTTATGCAAAAAATATTGTAATAAAGTTTCAAAAAATAGAGATTAGATGGTAGGTAACATTTTAAGATAATGGCATTTTAATTGCAAAATTACTGAGAAACTCTTGTAAATTAAGTTACATATCACACATAACTGTAAAGTGAATTGATTTACCATGATTAATGCTACAGTGAAACCCACATGAATTAATGATGACTGGCCACATACTTTAGAATGTTTCCAAACTAAGGTAATATCATTGTGCCTATTAACTATTTCTGAATTACACTGCAACTTCTAAAGAAAAGTAGGCTCATTAAAACGTGATTGAAAGCCAAATGAATTAGATATTAGATGTCTGGCCAAAGGAATAGCAAATCAATTTACTGAGAAACTTCACTTTAAAAACTCAGTTACTGCTTTCAGACCTCATCAACAACCAATGTATCATAGGTGTCCTGCTAAACTGTTGCATTAAATATTTTACATGCAAGATATCCTGCATTAGAGCTGGATGAGTGCTTTCCTTTCCTGAGGAGAGGAGGGTCTGCTGCTTAGGTTATCTCACTGCTCCTGATGTGGCCAGGGAAATTCTTGACTCTTACATCACGGAGTTTTATCTTGAAGATCTTGTAACAGTGCTCTGCTCTCATCATGATAGCATAGATTTACAACACATAGTACAAAACATAGTGTATCTTAGCACAAAGAAGTAACAGGGAGAGTATGCCCAAAAGGGCAAAAGACACTTTCTGGCTCAAACCTATAATACCTGATAGCACGGGCTATCAGGATACACTGTTCTACAGTTCGGGCCAAGGATGTAACAGTGAGCAAAGTCTTTGCTTCATCCAACTCTTCTAGTTAACTGAAACTCCTCCCCAAATACATTAAAACACGGATTAGGGTAAAATAGTCCCCTGTGTTTCCAGATTTAGAAAAAACAAATAAGCAAATCAGCATCCTTTTAACTTTTAGAGGGATTCATACACTTAGAAGTATGTTTTCTGTAACACAACAAATTCACCTATAGCAGGTCAGAACTGAGAAACTATTTAATTAGTGAACGTCCAGTTGTTTTTTTCCAAATGCCAGATTGTTTCTTCTTAAGTCACGTAGCAGGCCACATCTTCACCATTGAATTATGCTAATAGTTATTAGCAAAATAGAAAATCTGAAGAGACAGTGTGAACTAGCGTAAGTGTATCATAAAATGTGAAAGCATCACAAGAGCTTTCCCAGTTACCCTTCCAGTCCTAAGGCAAGATTTGTAATTCTGGATTTTTCATAAGAGTTACTTTCAGGTCATTCCAAGCTAGTCTTAAACATGTTTAATGATTTGACAGATTCAAGGGTGGGCAGCAGAGGGACTTCAAAACCTCCTTGAATGATCTATTGCAGTGTTTTGTTATGTTTCCCATTAAAAGGCTATCACTTCTAAAGACACTGTATCTTCTTGTCCATGATTTGAACTCATGACTTCTTTTTCTGTCTATCATGGATGCAGAGTACAAAAAACACTTTTCTCTGCAACAGCATTTTTCTACTTAATGCCTGTTATTATCCTTTGCTTAATTTTCTTTTTAGAGTGAAAGGGTGTTTTTTCCTGATACAGTCACGTTTTCCCAGCGAGTTAAGTAGGAACTACCTTCCCTATGCATGATCACTCTCCCAAAGCATCATTTTTATTCTCCACCTGTAAAGAGTCTAGAACATGAAGAAAAGTCAGTTACTGATTAAAAATGAGGCTCTATTCAATAGATTCTAAAAAACCTGCCATATCTTAAGTCAATATCCTATAAGCTCATGGCTGGACAAGGTGTGATGAGATGTACTTCTGCTTCCCTTGGTCAGCCAAGAGGTTTTGAAGGCTTTGTCCTTTGAAAAGAGTCATCAGTTCACTTTTCATGTATGAAACTGTCTTATTCTAGTCTATTAATTAACCAATATTTTCCCTAGTAGGAAAGATATTGTAGTAGGAAAACAGAGATATTCTATTAACGATGCTCCCTACCATCTCCCACTTTAATTCCTTGGGGGCTAGATCTGTTCTTGCCCTTTAGAAGATTGTATGTACTCAACCTGTTTGTTTTCACACATAGACCCTAACTGCAAAACGTTCACACATTAACAGTTTGCAAGCTTCAGTCATGCTGGTTATGCTGCTGTAGCTAGAGGACTGTTGTGCTAGCAACTTGCTGATGAGTTCAACCAATCGTCTCCAGTCTGAGCCCAAGAATAAGCACATTATATCCATCATGCAAGTTTATCAGTTCTGTGCACATAAATAAGAAGGCTGCTCAAATGTCTTAAATCTATTCAAAACCTGATTGTAAAAATAGATTGAACTAGCATTCTCTTATTAAAATTACATACGTTTGGAAGCATAGATGTAAACATTGCTTACAACAGCCTTAAAACAAACCTCAGACTAGAATTCACCAGAAGACAATTGCAGTTCTGATGCCAGATGTTAAAAATTATACTTTTCTTCAGTACAAAAGGGTTTTAGTTTTCAGTATAAAAGGTACTGGCAGATCCTAGTTCACATCTTTGCATCTGCTGGGTCAAAGAGCAGACTCTGAAGTTCTGATCCTTAATCAGTCTAAATGAGGCTCAGAGAAAACTGTAGACCAGTCCTTGAACCTTTCAGCTCTACAGACACACATTCTCTGAGAGTGTGTGACTAAAAACTCCTTTTAAAAAAATCACAAAAAATATTTTAAATTAAAAAACATATTTGGATTATGTAAGACTTTATGCAGGATTGTTTTTCTTATTTAAGATCAGAAGTTATTTGGGTCACTTGTTTTTATACTAGCAGGAGTTGCTCTTATTTGCTTAATAAAAACAATCTCTTAAAAACAAGCTCTCCAGATATTTTTGTTGTAAAGCAAAAATATTTTCCAGACGTGGTTGAACAAGAGCACTTATGCCAATTAGAACTAGATGAATACCTCTTCTTCAGCATCTCCTGAGCTCTGTTGACCCTGAGTAGCCAGAAAAGCAAAGGGCAAAAACTGATTTCCGCCAACAGTCACTGCAAGTTAATCATTAGAGCCTGTGGAAGCATAATCCAACATACTTGTTTCCACCATACCATTTTCTTCTTTCTGCTTTCCTCTCGCCAAGCTGTAAATGGTTGCTACTGCCTCTTTTTCTCTATATCTACTCTCAGCAGTTTACAGTAAATTTTCAGGTTTGGAATTCTTAAAGGTCTGGGGAAACTGAACAAACACAAGGGACTTCCTGCTCAATTTAGATTAAAATGCATGCAAATATCAGTATAAGATATTTAGTATTTCTGAAAAGAAAAGGAAACTTGAATTTCTTTCCACAAGAACCCATCATCCTTTATTGATGGTGGCACTTTTTCAGTGCTGTTCTGTTACTAGCGCCAGTCTATAATTAGTTACTTCCTTGCAGCTGCAGCAATGGATGTGCACTTCCAGTACACAGATGTAGGCAGGCACATCGGTCAATACCGGACTCTCCCTTCTGGTACTGGGCTCTCCAGCATGAGGAAGGGCTGCTCTTGTCATGCAGGTAAATAACAGAGCAAGCTGTCTGCCAGGATAGATACAGACTTGGACATCTGCTCCTTCCCATTAATCAGTCAGGGGAGCTGATAGGGAAATTAGTGACAGGCCTGTGCAATTTGATGATTGAGGGAGGTGAAAGTGAGTTCTGCAGCCTGAAATATGCTGATTCTGTTTCAGCCAGAGAGAGAGAAAAAAAAATACCAAATTCTTTGGTAGATGCAGGAAAACAAAATATGGGGATATCTTCAAATATTTCCAGTTTTAAGGACATTCAGCAATTGCTAATAGTTCTGACTAGATGTGAGGCTGTTCCCCAAGGCAGATACCAGTGTTGTCTAGGGAGCAGAGATTTGAAACTCTGTCTACCAGTTTATAACATGGATTTCCTCAGTCACTTCCAGCTGACTCCCTCTACTTGCCAAAGTTTCTCATCATTATTTTCTTATAGTACACTGTGTAAGGCATGGTTATTTGGTGTACTTTAAAGGGAAGCATGGTGCAGTATAAATTCTTAGGAGTCCTCAGACAGCAAAGCTATGACTGCTACAAGTTTCTCTGCTTTGTGGGATTGTCTGTAGACATTTTTGGATATGCAGGCGGTTATACCCATTTATAGCATCTTCAGCTGGAATCTGTTCACCCAAAGTGGTTTCCAGGGAAAGGACACTCATGTTTTTTCCCCAGTGCTGCAGAAGGTATAAAAAAAGGATGACTCCATGGAAGGCATTGTGTAATTCACTGCTTTTTATTCACTGTTAGACGTGGGGGTGTTGGTATTTGATTTGAAGTTTTCTGGTTTGTCTTCAACGTAGCATTTATTGGTTTTTGAGATAGACTGATTTCCTATGGCATTCCAGTAAAGCCTACTAAAGTTAAAGTCCTGAGTAGCCTGTGAGGGTTTTGGCCTCATTTTTGGCCAATTTATGGCTGCATTCCCACCAGGGGTAGGAGGAATGTCGCTTTTTAACTTAGCTGATGACAGCACACAGTCTGAAGTGCTACTTCTGTAGTACTAATGCTGATACTTCTGAGGAAGCACACAGAGGTAAATGGTTTTAACTAAAGAGCCTGAGACCTGCACATACTTAGGGTACCCACTGTGCGACTGTTTGTGGAAGCTTGTTTATGGGCAAAAGATGTACACGTTGTTTATGAAACCAAGAACTTATGGTTAGTATAACTGAACTGAAATCTCAAGTTTAATCATAGAATTAATTTTTTGTTTTCACTGCAATCTTTATGTTTACTGAAACACTTGTACACTATTTCTTCATTGGTCTGCAACTCCATGTTACACCCAAATGTACTACACATAGTGCCTTTCAAATATGTTAGACACTATTTCATTGCTCCCTTTGTTCTCCCTAAAATCAGATTTGTCCAGCTCCAGATATAAATATTCCTTATCTGACCATCAGTGAGCCTGTGCCCCATCTGTTATCATCCTATGCCTGTACTCCTCTGCATGGATTCTATGCCCTCAGTTCTCAAAGCCTCTCCTATTATACCAAGCATTTACCAATGCTGCATCATTTCACTAGTCCTAGGTATCTCATTCTACACAGAGTACCTATTTCTTACTTATATCTGTATAAAACTGTAGTTGTGTCATACAAAAATAAAAGAAAAAAAAGAAATAGCCACATGTCAGGAATAAAAACTGACATTAGAGCTAGGGCAGGCAAAAACAAAGCACTGTCAGCTTGAGAGAACTGCAGAAAATAAGCCTGACAGCCTCAGTTCTGAGGCATTTTAAACTCATTACCTTCAGCTTTTTTTATTACATACCATGTAGAATTTGGGATTATACAGAAATACTGGCTTTGCTTCTCTTTCTCTGTCAAGGAGGTTATAATTTTTTTTCCACTTTTTTATATTACTGTCCAGAGTTGAGTCCTACTAGACAAACAGTGAAATTGAAGGTTTGAGGGATGGGGTTTCATTCACATTTTTATAAAATCTGCATTTGGACTGGAGGGAGGGACAGGTCCATGGCTGAACCAAAACTCTTTCAGAACGTGACTATGCACAAATCACAACATAAATATGTTCATGGACAACAAATCTCAAAGAACTATTACTTAAGGTAAGTAACCTTTCTGTATGTTGATGCTCTAAAAGAATCTACTAAGAATTTAATCACGCAGTCCCTTTTCATCATAATAAGCTCCCTCTCAGCAGAGGCAGGAAGCTACTCTGCCCTAAATAACCTTAGGCATGGAAGCTGCATTCCTTTTGCCCAGTGAACCAAGCTGGTTTGTGTGTATTGCTGCTGGGCAAGTATTAAAATGAATCTAAGCCATGCACAGAAAGCTTCTCAGAGGCACAAGTAACTGCACGGCCTATTAATACATATAAAGTGCCAAACATAAAATCTATGTATTTTTGAATCTTTAATGTAATAACTAAGGAAATGCCAGTTTAAATAATTTTGCTAACGACATTTGTAAGGAGGTCTTATTTTGGTAAGCAGGAGGAGAAATATTTCCCAAATTTCAGAAGGTTTTTCCATGGCATGCTGGTGTAACCCCCTGTTTCTTACCCATGGCTCAGCATTTAGAAGATTTTAGAAAAGGGAGCTTTTTTGGATATTGAACTTTCATTTATATTAGAAAGCTATTTGGCAAAACAGAAACGGACCAGTAATCAAAACTGTTTAGACTGTAATTCTTACATTTTCCCTGTACAATATTCAGGGATTTACTCCAGCCAAGATTTAGTTTGGCGTTGACAACACATGATTGAAGCCATCTGAAGTACCTCTCTTTGGTTCAGTCTCTGTCCTCATTAGGTACAGGAGAGCATTTGATGCATGTTTGGAGTACAGCTCCCATTTTAGCTTTCTCCAAAAGTGGCCTGGTTGTCATGAACCAAAAGACAGTCTGTGAACTGAGCCAGCACACTGTAAGTGGGTACAATCAGGGCTTTCACTCAGAAACCATATCACTGTACCATACGTAGCTGCAGACAGAAATGCTCTGCACTGCAGAAGATAAGAAAGTCTAAATTTTAAAATAGAAAAAAAATGTTTGTTTTCACTCTCCTAATGTTTGGTCACATTAACTTTTTTATATTATTTATTTATTTTAATTTTTTTATTATTTTTAAGACAGGGTAGGGAAGAGGGAGGTTGATGCTGTCTGAAGCTCCCCGGGGAGCATCTTGTACTGGTGCAGAGCACTTAGGCTACCTCAACATTCAGTTCAAGTGAGCCTCACCTGCTGCAAGCTTACTGCTTTCTAACAGCTCATTTGTCAGAAAAGCTCATGCTCAGCTTATTAGCAACCCATTTTTACGGTCATTATCCATGCTTCCACAACATCTGGCTAAGTGTTGTTCTCCAGATTGTGGCTGTTCTGGGAAGTAGTTTTAGCCACTTGAAAAGGCTGTTTAAGTCATGCTTATAATATTCCCTCTGCCTCTTATCAGTAAGGTGATTTTGGGGAAGCTGCTGTCTCTCTTCTACTTTTTGTATGCCCTTAATGGATCCTGAACTACTCTGAGTAAGGACCATCATTTTACTTGTTCCTGTAGTCTAGCTAAGTAGGTAGTCAACCTCTGATGAAAAATAATTTTTGTAAGAATTACTTAGCGATAATAGTTGTCCCTTTCTGAACTATTGTCTCTGCTTAAGTGGTTTTGTAGCACCTTAGATGATCTTGTAATGAACTGGAAAGGTTTTATTCATCAGTGTGTTCTTTATGCATGCTATGGTTAGTAAGTAACTTTCACTTGTAGAAAAACTTCTGCAGAATTACGACCATACCTAAAGTTTAATTCTAGAAAAAGTTTTCCAGAACTCTTGGATATCAAATCTACATCATCGATTCAGATTTATCTATGCAATGTAAAAGAGATAAAAGCAGTTTAAATTTTGAACTTTTTCTTTTTAATCCTAGGAAAAGAGTATCTTCCTTTTCTGAATTCTGTGAATATGTAGCCTTTCTATTTACTATCATTTAACCTGTCTTTTGTTCTCATTTAAAGCCTTTTCTCCTGTTTTTAATAAAGCAGGTAGTGTGCTCAGTTATGCAGGTAGTAAAATACCCATCTGCTCATTAGGATTTCCAAATTGTCCAGTAACGCTTTGTCATTTCTCACCCATCCATTCTTGGAAACAATGTTCCTACAAACAACAGTACAGCCGCAAAAATATGATTGAAGTTGCTTGAGTCACAGAACATATCCCAATCTACCAGCAAGATGCATCTGAACAGTCCAAACACTAAAAAACTGCCAATTGAGACACTGATTGGCACAGCTAGCAATGATTTCTGGCCAACCTGCTTTCTGAAAGCCACAAACTAGTTCTCTTGATTCTATTGCCTTCCTTGTTGTCTTGCTTACTGAACTTTGGGCTGTACATAATAGCTGACAGGTGTTTTCCCAGGCGTGATACAAATGCCCTGGCTCAGCCATTATCTAATAGTTCTCAGGTCGTCCCATACCAAGGGAGTGATAGATAGGCTATAAGACAAGTAGGCAAACAGTTACACTTGGTACGATTGCAGGCTTTCTGGAGAAAAAGAAACAGTCAATCTCAGGATTGCAGTCTGCCTGACACTACCCAACTATTTGCAAAGTGCATTCAAAGAGTTCAAACAAGGAATAGGGTTGACTGACAGAAGCTAAGCAGAAAAGGCTAAATGTCAGAGTCTTTGCAGCAGCTCTGTAAGAGCCTGGCAGATGAAGAAAGTCTGGAAAGAAGAATGACAGGAGAGTGATGAGTGGCAGAAAGCAGGATGGCAGTAGTGCTACAAAGGGTTATTTTTTTAAAAAAAAAAACACCTTATAGTAACTTTAATCACTTCTGCTTTTAAAATCAACCATTACATTAACTACTTATATTAACATTGTTGAATTTTATCAAAAGTGTTAAGAACTTTTGGAATTGTTACAGAATAGGACCTATAGAGTTGGTTCTCTCTTATTGAAGTTTTTGCAGCTTTTTAAAGTAAGGAAAGGTGATGTCAACAGCAGTTCCATGTTAGAAGAAAACTGACTGCATGAGTGGGGCACATTTTATAGTAGTATGCAGGAAAATGCACAAGGGATGTGATATAATCACGAGTCTTACAGCACAATCTCCCACAGTATACTTATATATCATATTGGTGCCATCTGCATAAATGAAGTATAAAATGGGTGGAAAACTGCCAAGTTTGAAGGATTGTGAACAGTGGTACAAAGTCCAACTGGTACTTGGTTACTAATGATGTATCTCAGGAATCAATGCTTCTATTTTTGACCCAGAAGGTGGAGTGCCCTCTCAGCAAGCTTGCAGGTGGCACCAAACTGGTGATCTGGGGTGGTTGATGCACTGGAGGCCAGGGCTGCTATTCTGATGGACCTGGACAGCATGGATATATGGCCTGGTGGGAATCTGATGACGTTCAAAGAAAAGGACAATGAGATTTTGTATCCTCTACCTGTATGTACCCACACAACAGTACAAACCAACTGGTTAGAGAGTAGCTTCCTGAGAAACAATCTGGAGGTCCTCATGACTAAATCATGCCTCTGTGGCAAAAAAAGGCTGGTGATATACTGCCATACCGGGCTACATTAGGGATATTGTAAGCAGCAAGCAGAAAGAAGGGTTTTTTTCCTTTCTATCTGATATTTATGAGATCACATCTGGAGTACTGCTTGGGTCCGGTTTGGGGCTCACTGGTACAAGAAAGATATTGATGAACCAGTGAGTGCCTAGTGAAGGTCCACCAGGGAAGTCATGGGCACATAGTACACATGATGGTACATAGCACCCAAAGACAGACCGAGAAAGCTGTGTTTGTTCAGCCTGAAGAGAAGGTTCAGGGAGATCTTATTCAGCTACCTAATGGGAGGGCATAGAGAAGACAGAGCTCTACTCTTCCCAGAGGTCCACATAGAGAAGAGGCAATGGACACAAGTTTCCATATCAGAAATTGTGACCAGAAATAAGGAAAAAGCTTATCATCATGAAAAGGATCAAATCATGGAATAGGTTGTCCAGAGATATTCAAACTGGAGATACTCAAAACTTGATTGAACAAAGGTCCAAGCAACCTAAGCTGGGTTGCCCTTTCTCTGAGCAGGGCATAGGACTAGCTAATCTCAACAGGTTCTTTTTAGCCTTAATTATTTTAAGATTCTATATAAATATCAAAAATGGTGACCAAAAGTCAGAAAATGTTGATTAGGAGAGTAGCAAAAATTATTTGAAAAATAACAGAAAATAAAATGCCTTTGTTTCATCAGTCTCTAAAGAAAAAAAAATAAAAGGAAAAAAAAAATCCAGTTTTCAGAACTTTGAGTTATTTCCAATGCAGCAAAGGACAGTTTCTACTTCCATGGGTATGCCTACAGTTAAAATATAAACATATAAAAGCAGGAGATCAACACTGTAATAGCAGCAAACATCTTCAGTCTAAGGTGCAAATACTGTTAGACAAAATCAAAGTTTAGAGTTCCAGTAATTATTTTCCTTAGTACAGGGTAGTTTTAAGGACAAGGAGGGAAGATTTACCCAGCAGATTGCTTTTCAGTGAAGAGCGCATGGTTTACAGCAGGTACCTAGGAGTCTGCCTGGGACAAGCCCTCTGGTTTCCTACTGCTTATATTTGGTGTGTATTTGAATGGAGAAAGGGGTGAGGTACATCTCTGGATACTTTCTCCTTACTACTTGGAGAAGTATAATGGCATCACAGACATTTTTAATTGACATTATCAGCCCTGAAATGGTGATCTGTTTTTTTCTTCATTTCAATAGAAAGACAAACACATCAGGGGAACGACTTCCTTCAGGTGCTGTATGTACATAGGCTTATGCATCTTGGCATTCAAAGTATATATAGACACTTTAAGAGATTTCAGTTCTTAACAGAGGTGGTTTATGGTTGTAATGTAAGTTGTTGGGCTGGTTGTCAGAAGCTTTAAGCAGAAGCATCAGTGCCGATATCAACAGCTCTAGTAATCAGAGCACAGATACCCTTTCTTTCTTTCTTATTTTTTCAGGTTTAGATTTTTATCCACGCTCCTATAGCTGTTGCTTTAATATTATTTTCAAACATTTTAATATAATTTATTGAGGTGTTCTTTAAGTTGAAAGAGTGTCATACTAAGCGTCAGAACAAAAAAAGGAGTAAAAATTAAAATAATAAATTAACACTTGCATGATTAATAATTTAGAGATTTGGTCCTTAAAAGGATAAACCTTACTCATTATAATAATCCCATGAACTTCAATGACTTTAACTCGGAGTAGGAGATGGTAGTATCGAACCTTGAAAAGATGGTATAAACCTACAATTTGAGATAAGACACAACTTGAAGAATTTCAAATTTGTAGTCTGGTTTCTGGGATGGAGAAAAGAAATACTTCACCTAATACAGTGTGAATACTTAATACTCGTCTCACCATTGAACGTTTAGACAACAGTGAGGAATCCACTGGTTATTATTCCCCCAAAGAAGATGCATTTGCAGTTGGAATTTAAAATTAATTTTCTGAGAAGACACAGGTTTAAGTGTTAATGAGCTTTTGTAAATTGTGCTGGTTTAGAAATTTAGCTTTGTTTTTAGTTCTTTCAATATTTTATTATGGATTAACTAAAGGTCCTTAAACTCCCATGTAGTTTAAATTCTATATACAGAAAGTGAAGGTTTATTATTATGCTAAATACTAATCATGGCTGCATCTAACTAAAGATAGTAATGGTCTGAATTATTGACTTCTCTCTAATTTGTGTATTACAGGTAGCTTAATCCAATCAGAACAAGGTCCCTTGCAGGTTAGTTTTCACATTGTTATACTGGTTTCTCACCAATAATGGAGAGTGACGGGCTGATAGAAGTATATACAGAGTCAGATGTAACAGAATAATCTATATTTAAAAATAAAGGTAAGAATTTTAAATATATGTTCAACGAACTCCAACCATCACCATGCTGAATGTGTTTCCTGAAGGTCTCCCTATTCTACATGCAAATACTTTGACCACTAATACTTCACATCAGGACAATTGGTGCTGAAAGTGAATTTATCTGCTTTAAGAAGCAAAGGAAGAGTGGAAGCTGCTTAAAAAGTAAGCATCTCATATGTTACATTCAGGGGTTTAGTTTAACCTACAATTAAGTACATTTCTGAATCTAGCCCAAGTTATTTTTAACTTCCAGTATTTTACATCATAAGCTGATGGAAAAAGGAAGCCCCAGCACTCTATGCTACCCACATAAAAAAAATGTACGGAAGATAGTGGGAGAACTTAAGAAAGTTCATCAGTTATTAACTTAACAGCTCCAATTAGAAATAATAGTGAATTATGAAACTGGGTATTCTGAGGCTCAGGCAGCAGATAAAAAGCTTGTGTTAGCACCTATTAAATAACAGAATTCTGAAGGAAATTTAAATGCTATATATATTTTTAAATAATTGAATTTAAAACTCTAATCTCAGCTGAGAGTTGACAGTGTGTATAGATTACTGAATGATCTCAAACCATGGCCACAGGTGAAATGCATTTATTATAATTGTCACTTCAAGTCAGGTAGGAAAGACTCTTTTATCCCACTAATATTAGCAAGTAAAATGTTTGTTTGAGCCATAATATTTAAATATTTTTCAGTTTCATTATCTAAAGTTCATAGAATAAAATGATCTCTATAAAAATCTGATTTTACACACATTTCTGCATATTTTACCTTCTCTTTTTAGTTTGGTCAGAGTAGTTTATGATGAAAATCAAGATAATGGAGTATGTGGGGAAGATATGGGAGCAGATTGACAGGATTCTGTAATGTTAATGACTTCAAAGGGCAAACTCATACTTCTGTGAGAGTCATACCTTTTAGCAGTCTTTAAATTATTATGGTATTATAAATATGCTGTTAGTATATCATTAATTAATGATATATTTAATTGGGTTATAAAGAAGTTAAATTGTGAATTTGCCTTTATCAATGAATAATACTTTAAGTCATTTTATGGTTTGAGTTTAGGGGTTTTTTTATCAATGTTTGTAACACAAATCTTTAAGCATCTTCCATACAAGCGTTTTTGATCTTGGTAAGACTTCCAGATAGGGTATGGCACTTGCAGAACATGAGCTAGTGTTGTCCTCTGCCAAGCCTCACTTCTCTTAAAACTGTTTTCCTCTTTCAATTCCTGGCCTTGCTTCCAGTATCTTTTCTTTTTTATCTTTTTTTTTCCTTTCCTTTTTCTTTTCTTATTCTTTTTTGTTTGTTTTCTTTCCTTTTTGTTTTTTTTTCTTTCTCCAAGAAGACCCAGTTGACCTTCTAAGAAAAAGATATAGTATTCAATATTAGGTGTTCTCTACCTGTAAGGCAAACCACACATAAGCCTTCAGCAAGAGACCCTGAAAACTGTTGCAGAAAAGATGAAACACAAACACACTAATTGCAGCAAAAGGATAGAGAAATACAGACTGCGGTGTCACTGTCCTGATAGTGATACATAGATATTTTCCTTGGAAAAATCTGAAAATGGTAGATTCTCACATTCCTCCTTTCTTTCCTTTTCACTTTTTTTATCTTCTCTGGAAAGAAGCAGATTGAGACAGTGTTGGTGAGAGGTGAAAAGGGCTCTGGACATTGGGGTAGGTGGCTGAAGTCACAGGCCCAGGTGCACAGACCCTCAGCTGGGCTATAAGATGTAGGGCCAGCTGATCGTTGTGCTGACACACTAACCATCCACCACAATCTTCACAAAGTATGCAACACCAGCTATTGATTACACACATGCAGGGACTAAGAATTTCTCAGTGCCCGAAGGTGGCAAAAGCCATCTCAACCCAACCTCTGGTGACAGGCAGCTCCCTGCTTAGTCCTCTTTTAGGAGAAGGCTCCAGCCAGATGGCATCTGGAGGACTCTGGACAATAGTTTTCAAATGTTTGGTTGAATGTAGCTGTATTGCCACTGGACAGAAAAACAGGATAGTTGAGTCACCACCTTAAAGGATAAAACGGTCTTAAGCATATTATTTTCCAGTCTCCCCAGTGTGTTCTCTTGACAGGAGCCAGAGGACATGAGGCAAATTTGGGGGGAGAGGGGTGTGTAACTGACAGTTTTGCAAGTCATATTCATACTGAGTTGAAAGAATTCAAAGGTGTTCTTGTACAACATATACATTTGGGGATATATTTGTGACAAAATATCATTTCAAATAGATCTTGCTGCAGTGATGGAACAGGCCTTTGAGACTGCTCTGTCATGTAGGAGCCTCACCAGGCCCCTGCTCCCTTGAAACTGCAGGTTGCTACCTATCACAAGAAATGGATGCTTTAGAAAATGTCACATTGAAGTTTATGGTATCAGTCAATGGCAAAGTCAACTCTTTAAAAAGCAGGGCTCATCATGTTGTAAGAGAGACTAATCTTTCCTTCCTAGATAGAAAGCTAGATATCGTGGAAAAGTCTTTGGAGAAAAGGGCAGTCTAAAAAACTTAAAAACGCATAAAGAACAATCTTGAAGGCTCAGAGGGAGGTCTGCAGTAAATCTCAGTGAAATTCTCACCAGTTCTTGATCCAAATGAAAATCATCAATTTACTTAAGAGCTGGGCTCATACCTTTCCCTTCTTCAGAGTGAAGCATGCATTATCCAGGCTGGGGGCAATGGCTGCCTCCCACCAGCTGCAGACTTTGCTTCACTGGCTCCATACATCCTTGCATCTGTTCATCACATTGCTATAGGTGATAAGAAACAGCAGTTTGGAATCTCCCCTAGCTGGTGGCAGGACTTTTCTGGTCTTTAATAAATGTAAATATGTAGGGTCTTAATAACAGGAACATTTTAATGAACCTATTCATGGTAAAGATGATGTTTCGCATCTGTGCTGGACACAAAATAATTACATTTATAGAACTGCTACCCAAGTGTACTAGGAAAATGCCAACAGAAAAAAAAAAATAAAAGCTTTACACTGGATTGTTATTGAAATCATGTCTGTTTTGATAAAGAGTCCAGTGGCCCCACTGTGATAATGTTACACAGCCTGCTTATAATGTGAGTGTTAAAGGGATTAAAACAACCAACCATGCATGCCGTGTTTCGTAAAATATTAAAAAGTCACATATTTGCATATTATACAGCTGGTTGCAAAGCCATCAATCATCATATTATCTGTACATTGAGGATGATAAATGGTTTTCATTCTAATGAGAGAATCTAATCACATGGAGAAATGAAGAGGGCATGCAGCATAAAAGCTTTGGCTCCAAAAGCTATAGATTATTATTAATATTATACATTTCTCTCTGATTTGGAAACTTCTGCTCTTCATTTGTACACATGCCTTTCTACATTCATGACTTTGAGAAAATGTCAGGTCATTATTTCTTTTGTTCTTAATAAAATGGCACTGGAAAAGCAGGAGAAGGTTAAAAATATTAAGGAACTTCGAATCAGTTTATATGAATTTCTCTAAATTACCTGGGACAGGCCATTTATTTTTCATCCTAATAATGTGGAAGCAGAAAAGCAGACAAAGGTTAAAAGTAGAAAGGTAGATGCCTCTCATCTAGGTATTTTTGTGAAGTATTTACCACATCGCTATAGTAAATGACTATGCACTATATTGCTTGCCTGTTAAATAAGAAAGTGAGCTCCTTCTAAAAATGTCACAAAATGTAAACTCTTTCATATGTCAGTAGTTATAACAAGATAACTATTGTCATTAAAATTAATACCAATTATAATATTTAGGATTCTGAGTCTTACAGGCCACTAGGGTGTTAAAAGCACACAGTACCATGTGAAAGAAAACAGGACTGATTTTCTAATGAGGTGCAACGGGTAAAGGCGCTTGTGTGGGAATGGAGAGGAAGGAGGCAGAGTGACAGAAATACAAATGTTTGCACACTGGACAACTGCATGAGTAAACAGGCAAGAAAAAAATCCAAAAGAGTACTTTACAAAATAACTTGTATTTCTATATGTATTTTTTAGAAGTAGTGGGTGACTGTACATTGTTTTCCAATGTATTTAATGCTGTGCTGAATTCAGAAATTTAGAAAAAAGCAAGCAAACCGTCTTAATAATAAAGCCATACTAAATAATCTGCTGTAAAATGTTATATCAAAGATGTGAAAAGCTTAAAAAGTACAGACCAGACTGGGGTGTGTGTTTGAACTGCAGATTAAGTTCTGTAAATATTTTGTAAATAGAAATAAGCATGTACATTCCAGCAGGCTGTTTGAAAATAACATTTCTGAAGCTCTTGCTTGTTGCCATTAGAAAGTGATGCTGTAACAATGACCTTTATTGGTTGCTGCTCATCAGTTTTGTTCTAAATAGTATCACTTCCTGGAATGTTTTAAATGTAACAGATTTGGAATGGTCAGCTACAAACAGGAGAATTCACATCCTAGAACTGAGTCCAATGTTGAATGAGTGGTGGCCTGGTATTTGATAACTTACGAGGTTTTAAAAGAACATGCTTAATGGGATTTGGGGAATATTTCTTTTGTAGGAATAGGTGTGAGTGTGGGAGAATTGGTAGGAGAAAAAGGAAGAAGCCTCTGGAAAGATTGTTCGTAAAGAGCAAACAGTGGTTTGGATCAGCCTGTAGCACTTAGATGTTGCCTGTCACAAAAACTCATGTTACCTTTCCTGAAGGACCACTAGATCCCCTTGTGTCAGTGAAGGATGTAACTGTGCACACCAGGTCAGAGGATGGGACTCTGTGTGTCACTCGTGTCCTGAAGGGGACAAGTCAGTTTTTGAGCGTAAATCTGCACTGCTTTACCTGGAGCAAAGCAACTCCAGAAGGATGCCTCCAGAACAGAATTTCCATTTATAGATGGCAGACTGGACACATTGTCATCATATTTACTACAGTTCTCAGGTTACCTGCAATTTTCACTCCATCATGATATTTGTGGGACAGACTGGTGGGATTCTTTTTAAGATGGATTGCAGTGATTTTTCCTCTCCAAACTCATCACTTTTTCCAGAGAAGGAGGGCTAAAAGAAAAGTACGTACATTGGTCTCACTTTGATCCAGAGTAAGAATGCAGCTAAGCAAGAACCTGGGCCTAAGCACCTGGGCCAGACATAACCTGGGTCTTGGAGAACCTTCTAAGCCTCATATACTGTTATGTTCAGTGGGAAGTTGTTTGTTGGTCATAGCCTGTCAGAACTCTCACAGCATTTATGATGTGGCATCATAACAGTGCCATCACTCTCCTTTTTTCTCTTTCTTCTCCCACCCCCAACTCATCACTGTCATTCAATATGGTTTCAAGTCTTCTGACATTTTAGACCCTGACCTGAAAAAAAAAAAAAAAAAAAAAAAAAAAAAAAAAAAAAAAACCAACCACCAAACAGCAAAAAAAACACCAAAAAAACTTTCAGGAGAGAGGAAATTAAAGGATACTCATATCAAATAAGCAGCTGTTATCTGGCTACTATTACAGATTTGCCTTTAAATTTCGGGGAAATACATTATTTTAGACATTTGTCCATGTATGCATGTTTTAAAAGATATTCAGATTATAAGTAATAAATAGAATGTGGATAACTCCTAATTTCTGTTACAACTTCTTCAAAAACTGTATATATTAGGTACAGGAGAACTGGATTCTCATATAGCTAAATGTCTCCTTACAGAGACATCCTTACTCAGCC